>NC_053160.1:100527797-100685297 GCF_016835505.1 Polypterus senegalus
CAGGACTCTGTGGAGAAAGTAACAGGTCATATTTGTGAGACAAGAATGTAAGTGTTTAGCTGTACTTAGTATATGGACATGTTGTACCATCTGGAAGGCAGGGGATTAGCAGCTGTAGAGACAGGACTTTTGTTTAGCTTCTCTTACTGTACTTTGCATAACTGCTTTTGATTATCTCTTCCTCTTGTATAATATCTATGTCGCCTCCTTGCCATTATTCAGGTGTTTTGGGTACAAGTCAGGGAACAACAGACCCAGTTTGCAGTGGAAATCGTGAGCTATAATTTCTTGGTAAAATCCATCCCCAAAACTCTCACCCAGCCAGTCCATCGACAGGCCTGGAAAAATATGGGGACCCTCACGGACACCTTTGAGTGGCACTAAACAACCCAAAAAAGTCTGAAATGGACCATTGATCATCCTAAATACCAGAACAGGATGTGTCGCTAAATCAGATTCTACATGTTGTAACACTGATTTAGGGGCTAGAAGAAATTAATCACCACCTCCTCTTCACTGCTACAAGTGCAGAGAAATAGGACACATCTTCCCCAACTGTCCAAGCCTCGAAGAGCCGATGGACGGTATTTGAGGGTGGAGAGAAAAATATTGTACTCTCGCTAACCCCTTATCCCTCACCTATACAGGTGTGGTGGTGGTGATGGTGAATGGAACTTATTGATTTTGGGAGTAACATTTCAATTGTTGCTCACTGTTTTGTTCTTCTGAGACAATGGGTAATAATAAAAACCAATTTAACCTATATCCATGGGGAAACTCAATGGTACAGGTCTGCTTTCTGTATAATCACCCTTTTGGGGAGGACTTACTCTCTATTGGTTGCAGTCATGTGCAATTCTCCTCATCCAGTTATATTGGGACAGGACTGATATTGAAGTAAATA
Source organism: Polypterus senegalus (assembly GCF_016835505.1). Classification (NCBI taxonomy): domain Eukaryota; kingdom Metazoa; phylum Chordata; class Cladistia; order Polypteriformes; family Polypteridae; genus Polypterus; species Polypterus senegalus. The sequence goes on from NC_053160.1 coordinate 100,528,702, forward strand.
AAGAACAGCACCTAACACACCTGGTGGTGAAATGGGAACTAGCAGTAATTGATGAAACCTCATCACAGGGTGACTCTATGCCATGTTTAATGCCGGCTCAAGAAAGATATCACGTGGGCACCCAATATGACCTGAGTGACATCACGCCGACTTGCCCCAATACTTCTAGCAAGGTCAGGAGTGAGCTGACACTGGCAATAACTTCACCCAGGGAGGTCACCCCTGATTCTCTCTCAGAACTTCAATTCCAGTTTCATTAAACACTGGCCTCCTTTAAAAGAGAACAGTGGAATGATGACTCCATCAAGTTTGCGAAGAATACAGTAGCCCTAGTCAAAAATCCACATACTGCCCAACCTATCCCATCAGGATTCCACTTTGTGCTTGAAAAGGACTTATTATAGCATGTGTCAGAACATGAGGGTGAGGTGAGGTTGTCGCTACTTGTATCTAAACTTTACTAGCTGGAAGTGTGTGAGTTAGCACAAACCCAACCCCTGGGTGGTCATCTAAGCACCGATAAAATAGTTGAAAAGATAACACTTAGGTTTTACTATTGCATTTGCTATCTAGAGTGTCAACTGTAACAGATTCCTAGGAAGGGCTATGTTCTCTTATTCCAATTCCACCGACAGATATACCTTTCAAGTGTACTGGGGTGGACATAGTAGGATCTCTCGTACTCTCCGCTCGAGGCCATTAATACATTCTGGTCCTCATGTATTATCCCAAACGATATCCAGACGCTATTCCCTTGAGACAGGCCAATTCAAAAAAAATTGCCAGGGAACTAGTAGGAGTCTTTGCACGGGTCAATATCCCTAAAGAAGTCCTAACGGACCAAGGAACGGTGCTAACTTCAGAGACATTCAGGGAGGTCACCAAATTACCCCACATCAAGCACCTCAAGACCTCAGTATACCATACTCAAACTGATTACCTAGTCGAGCAGTTTAATCAGACGCTGAAACAAATGCTTAGCAAGGTTGTCAGTAAGGATGATAAAAACTGTGATCAGTTAATACCCCACGTGCTCTTTGCATACCAGGAAGTCCCACAAACCTCTATGGATTTTTCACCTTTTGAATTGTTATATGGGTGACAACCCCATGAATTATTGGATATTTTAAAAGAAGGGTGGGAAAATGAGGCACTCCCTTCCATAAATATCCTTGACTATACTGTGCAATTATGCGACTGATTTGGTAAAATCAGGCCAGTCAACACAGGCTCAAATCTAAAACTATGGTACAACGTTCTGTGAGTTTGCTCCCAGAGATCTTGTCATGGTACTCGTCTCCATTTCTCATTCCACATTATTGGCCCACTGGCAAGAGCCCTATGAAATTAGGGAGAAATTATCCAAACACTTTTAAGTGAACAGTTAAGTGACTTTTAGGCTAGTAGCCATGCCACATGCACTTCAGGAGAGGTCATCTAAATGAAACTAAACATGTTTGGGCCCAGCCAGTACTTAGATGGGAGAACTTGAGTTGCTGGAAGAAGTGCTGATAAGCCGAGCAGGGGTGTATACCCTGTGGGCAGAATGTGGATCCCAATGCCCCATAGTGCAGTGGGGGTGACACTGTGTTGTAAAAATGGCACAGTCCCTCGGATGAGACATAAAACCAAGGTCCTGCCTCTCTGTGGTCATAAAAGATCCCTGAGCATCCTTCATAAAGAGTAGGGAGTATCACTATATCTTTAATGCTCTCTCTCTTTCTCTCTGTCTCACCACTTCACCACCTAATGGTGTGGTGAATGTACTGGTGAAAAAATGGCAGCTGTCACATCATCCAGTTGGGTGCTATACATTAGTGGTGGTTGAAATGACTCCCCACTCACTATAAAATGCACTTCGAGTAGTGAGAAAAGCACTATATAAATCTAAAGAATTATTAATTACTAGCCAGCCCGCGGCGTAGCATAAGCCACATATAATTATTTATTGATGAGTGAACACTTCCTGAAAGACACAGTTGTCCAAATGGGGAGGGTTTGAGGATACAACTGTCAGTGAATGAAAAGATGGAACTCTGGAGAGAGCACCATACAATTGTCTGTGAGTGAAAACAGGTTTTGGCAGATACAAGCATATTTTTTTTAAAGTTTGTCCTTGCGTCTTATTAATAGTCTTTGCAAATGCCAATCTAACAGGAAATTGTCTGCATGTAAAAGTAAAAGGCAAATTAGAATCTGATGGGGTCAGGGAAATCCGGGGAATAAGGACAGTTTGTGAGGTAGCAGATGTGACAGTCTTATACTCCAGTACATTGCGGTGAATGCTGGTAACAGAAAGTCTAGTGCCATTACAGAGACCTTTTGCTGGCATGAAGTTCCTGAGAAGCATGGTGACTGAACCAATTTTAATTTTGAGTTTATGTGGAGGCATGCCAGTGGGAGTAAGACTATTAAGAAATTCTTCGGGAAATGCAAGTTGATCTGCAGGATCGTCTGTGTCGATGGAGTCAATGCAGGTGAAAGTTACGTCGTCGTTAGGGATAAGTTTCAGCATCTGTTCATTAAGGTGTAGTGAGTCTTCGTTGGTGACGCTTAATATAACTCGCGTGGCAGAGTGACAGTTGAGAAGTCGATGTTGCCATATAATTGTTGAACAGGATCAGAAATAAAAGGAAAACAATGTGAAGGCAAAGTCACAGGTGTTCCATTTTTCCTGTTTCCAACATCGACTAGCCATTTTGCAAAGTGTTGTTCTTCAGGAAGAGCTCTCATATTTGTCGTCAGTGTAAGAACATGCATGTGACACTACAAAGGTTGCTTGTTAATGCAACTGGCGACAGTAAGTGCTCGGGAGCCACGCATAATGACGGGGAGTATTTCTCAGAAATCTCCACCTAATAGTATTGTTTTGCCTCCTTAGCGAACGGTTTAACCTGTCGCTACTGAGTGGTAGCCTCAGCAGAATCGAAGATATATAGCTGACCATATCGTGGTGACGTGTCAGGATTGGTATATAAAGGAGAGACCTGGTGATAAATTTGACCGTGGATTCTGAATGCATACGGTCTGTGGCCAGATGGTTGAGCGATGTGGGCGTCCATTGAAGCGAAAGCTAAAGCAGAGTTGTATTCCCTGATATGATCACAGTAATTTCAGGACAGCGGGTTCTTGCCAGTCAAGAGGTTTTGTAATAAAAGAGGAGGTTTGGATAGCAGTGGCAAAGACACCTTGCTGGTATGACAACACTTAGTGTAATGTCCGGATCTGTTGACCTTTGATGGCCCATGAAGTGCATATGTTCTTGGATGGGAATGGTGGTATCTTCTTCAAAAGCAGCGGAAAACTGAATGTGATGACTGTGCATGGGGTTTGCGAGTTGACACTGAAAGGAATTGGAATGAGTTTGTAAGTGCTTCTTGAGAGCATGAGTTGTTTTGAAGCACTGCTGGCAATGTTCACATTGCAGCATTCATTCAGTGGAGTGTGTTTTTAAATGTGCTTTGAGATATCTCTGCAGTCGGAAGGTTTTGGAACAAATGGTGCGCTGAAAGTCCTGTGTGGAATGCGTTTTTTCAGTGAAGTGTGTGTTAAAAATGTGCTTTGAGATATTTCTTTTGCGTGAAGGTTTTTGAGCAAAGACAAAATGTGCAACTGAAGGTGTGAGTGGAATGAGTTTGTAAGTGCTTCTTCAGAGTCCAAGTTGTTTTGAAGCACTGCTGGCAATGTTCACATTGCAGCATTCATTCAGTGGAGTGTGTTTTTAAATGTGCTTTGAGATATCTCTGCAGTCGTAAGGTTTTGGAACAAATGGTGTGCTGAAAGTCCTGTGTGGAATGCGTTTGTTTAATAGATGGCACCAGAAGGTTATCACGTGTGTATTTGAGAGGCAAGACAACTTCGTAATGCCCATGATCAAAATGACTGCGAAAGACGTTGTCCCGGATTGTAAACTCGAGGAGAGGCATGACGACATTCCTGGAAGTGAATGGAGATAGTAGCTGGAAGCATTTGGGACATCGCCACAATTTCTGCCACACCACCATAAACTCCAGATGTAATCATGTACTCAGCATATTGTTGAGCAGACTGTATGACTATGCTTCCGTGACTAAGAACAATGAACAGCATGTCCACAAAGTTATCCCAATGTTGGCAAACAAAGGTTACAGCCATGTTGCGAAGCTAGAGAGCAACACTTTCGTTGATTACATCTTTCCAGAAATATCCGACTGCCAGAAACAAACAGTTACTGGAAGCAGGAATTTGTATAACATTGAAAGATGTTTTCATGAAATACATTTGAGGCGTTGGCCATGGTAGGCAAATGAACAGTCAACGTGGCTTACAGCTGTATGTGGACTGTAGCACAGACCAAAGCGAGTGAGGATGCATTTGAGCTACTTTTTTTTTGTATGAAAATGTGCTATATAAATAAATGTTGTTGTTTGTTAACGTTTTGGGGGTGGGCACATGAGCAAGCTGTGAGAGAGCGATATTGCAAGCCTACGGAGGGTGAGAGTTGCGGGCTGGCTGGGCCTTGTCTTGAGTTCCCCATGACATGGGAGGAGGGTTAGAGTGGCCGTTCGTGGCTCTTTCGTGCATAACCCATGGATGGGGCTCTGTTAGAGTTGGCGGTTGTGGCTCTCTGTCTTGCATGTGGTGAAAATTCAACGTGGCTCAGAGGTGCATGTGGACTTTTGCACAGATGGAAGCGACCGAGTTTGGTGAATTGTTGCGTGCGGGCACATGAGCAGGCAATGCACATGCCTCGAGAGCGACGCTGGACACGGGAGGACGGTTACAGTTGGCGTGCGTGGCTCAGTTGTGCGTATCCCATGACGCGGTAGGAGGGTTAGAGTTGGCGGTGGGGCTCTGGCGAGCGTATCCCATGGTCTTAGAGTTGGCGGGCGGGGCTCTCTGAGTTGGCAGGCGTGGCTCTCTGTCTTGCTTGCACTCACTCTCTTGCGTGCCCTTAGTGAATTATATATATAGATTATTATCCATCCATTCATTTTCCAACACGTTGAATCCGAACACAGGGTCACGGGGGTGTGTTGGAGCCAATCCCAGCCAACACAGGGCACAAGGCAGGAACTAATCCCGGGCAGGGTGCCAACCCACCGCAGGACACACACAAACACACCCACACACAAAGCACACACTAGGGCCAATTTAGAGTCGCCAATCCACCTAACCTGCATGTCTTTGGACTGTGGAGTGCCCGGAGGAAACCCACGCAGACACGGGGAGAATATGCAAACTCCACGCGGGAAGCGAACCCAGGTCTCCTAACTGCGAGGCAGCAGTGCTATCACTGTGCCACCCTAGATTATTATGTTTATTGAAAATAGCAAGGAATTGTCAGTATGACAGCATGTATGAATGACCATGCTATGAACGGAAACCCTACTATATAAGGGACTGGTTCTTGTCTTCCAGTGCTGCCAGGATGAATGCCAGTCTCCACTGACTCCATGCTCAATTAAGATGGTTTGAGATTATTTTGTTTTGATGTTGTCTCTGTTATTGGAAATTGCTTTAGTCTACTGAACTTGGTCATGGAGTGATTTTTGTTTTTTGTCACTCTAAATCAAATAAAACTGTAGCTTATTTTATATATACACTTGTAATGCAGGTTTAATAAGACTTTATTGTATGTGTGACATTTAGTAAAAATACAGAAGTGTTTTCAGTCTCTTTAATGGGGCTGTTTTTTTATTTACAGAGGAATTCTACTGTGATGGACTGACATATCTCAAAATAAGCATTCCCACTGTCAACATTTTTATATGCAGTAATATTTTGTGATGATGCTTATTAAAAACTAGCTGTTCCCTACGGCTCCGCCCATGTAGTAGTGAAACAGGACAAACTTTAACAATCAATAAACAAAAAGGTATCGCTAGCTAAGCGGAGGCAAGTTATACTCTAAAACACAGAGGTAGGCTGACTTCCAACTCCTGATTTCACGCTTCCCCCTCCCCTAAGCCCACAGTCTCTGTCTCAGATTAGCACAAATATATCGCTCCTGCAAGCGAACTATGATTCTTAGTGCGATGAGAGAAGCTGCAAAATCAACCGGAATGTTCAAGCAAATTCTACAAAAAAACACAATCTACCTGTAAATCCATTAAGTGGTTATCTTGTTTGCTAGCTAAGCAGATGTAAGATACTCCCCGAGGCTGACGCGTGAGTGAGGAAGGCCAACCCCTCATCTCGGCCTGCTGCGTTTCTTTCGGATTCACACAAATAAATTGGTCCCACAAGCGAACTATGATAGCACAATGAGAGAGGTCGCAAAATCAACAGTAACAGCAAAATATAGGAAAAAAACCCTAAATCCGTAAAGTAGTTCTCTTGTGAAAAGCGGACAGATATACAGACAGACAGACATTGAATTTTATATATAGAGAGATGTTAAAATAATGTCTGAAACTCAAATATAAAAACATTAGCAAATTTATGTGTGAAAGTACTCTTTTATGGTTTAATGATTAGTGCTTTAATGCATTACCTTCTAATGTTTCACATTACTGGCTAATTGTAAATTTGCAGACTGATTGCAGAAATGGAATAAACAAATACCTTAACAAAGCAGAATTCAGCAATAGCCTACAAGAAGAAACCAATGAAATATATGCAGGTATTAAGACTGTTCAAAAACCCTTGCTTAAGATTATATGTCTTCTAGTATAAAAATATGTTATAAACAGAATGCTGAATTTGAAAGAAGTGACATTTAAAAGCAAGACTCACTTTCTTCCTTTCAAGCTTCAGTGAAATTCAATTTATTGTTATATAACACAATATAATTCACAGGCAAAGAGAACTGTATACATTTATAAAGATAAATAAAAACTGATGACTCAGTTATATTCTGAAGAATAAAAGATAGCGACCTTGACCAAAAAAGAAATATATTAATAAATATACTGTATAAAAAATTCCATCCAAAAGTACAATATAACATAATATCAATTGAATACTGATTAAAGAGAGTCTTAACATTCAGTGCTCTTAAATGTAAAGAAAATCAAATTGTACGTTTACCTAATGATCTTGATGAACAACTAATAACTTACTTTGTATATGCACTTGGGAGATTTAAGTTAAAAAGTTAAAAAATATGTTTAGTGCATTTGTTATCAATAAAAAGTTCTTAAAAATAAAGTTGATTGGCTCCCCTCTATTATTCAGGTTGACTACAAGGGTGACTGAACCTGTATGTTCCTTGCAAACTACTTGCATATTTACAGATGGCCACTTTAACAAATATTCAAAAACATGACATGAACATTTGGTAATACAGTATTAATATGGCTGATCAGGTTTTACACTCTTTAAAATATAATAATAAACAAATAATAAATAAATATTATATATATATATGTACACTGATCACATAAAACATAAAATAAAGGCCGTTTGCTCAAGAATTAAAAAATATGCATGCACAATGGCTTTGAAATCTAAACAGACATTCTTACCCATTTCATGGTACAAAGATCCCTGTTTGGAAAGCATTGTAATGGGCTTCCGGGGTGATGGTGTCTCAATTTTCATTAACTCGTCACAGCACTGCTTCCACTGACCTGTTGGTGGTGTTTTGAAGCATATTAATAATTGCCCATTAATATTAAGTACAATTATCCTCTGTAAGTAGTAATCAGTAAATAAATTCTAAACCCTGCTCGCACTTCAGCTAGTTGTTAATCCACACATTTTAAAAGACTAAAATGAATTAATTTTCATATTTCTGCTTCTCAAGATCAACACAGTACTCTGTCCTTTTAGCATTAATATGGAAAATAAAAATATGTAACTACATGCAAGTTTTACTTTTTTAATGCATTCTGTGCCCATATTTATCAAGTGTCTCAAAGTATGAAAATGGTCCTAACTGGTTAAAAAAAAAGTCTCAAAATTATGCTAATCCGGTCCTTTACTTAGGAGAAGTAGTAAAAGTATTTTATTATTTTTCCTAATTTAAGAAACTACTCCTAACTTCAATAGGATTTAGGAAAGCTTGTGAGCTGTCCTAATTCACTAGGAGCTGCCAAAAGATGGTATTCAGACAGAGATCAGCATGCAAATCAAGGGAAAGGTGGAATATTTAGAAAACTCAAGACAACATCGATTTGACAGAGATGGAATAATATTTGAAACAAATATTATATGTCACATAATCGTTCCATTTAAATTGAGAAACCATGCACTATTTACAGAAATGAAAGTGCTGGTAACACGAAGTATAAAATGCAACATTGCAATAGTGATGATTTGGGTATGTCACAACAAGTGATTTCTCAAATTTTGTACCAAACTTTGAATGCCCTTACAATTTGTGAGATAATACCCAGATTATACATTTCACAACATTCCATGTGAGGTAATTTTGAAGTATGCTACATTCATGCAAACTGACACATACATAAAGATCATTGTCTCAAGTATGGATGAGCACACATATATGAATCACAAGCAGAATCACAGTATCAATACAAGGGTGGTCATAGATGCAAACTGTATCCTGATAATAAGTGAGGCTGGATGGAGTTACAAAGAAATGTCATACACGTGTGATGAGTTCTGTAATCTACGACTCCCTGGAACATTTGAATTACAGTTTAAAAGCCCCAGATGGTTAAAGAAGGGAAGCAGACAGTCCTAGGGCTTTGGATAAATAAAGCCTCACAGAAGATAAGGTGAGATTATGAAGAAAGACATGGCATGTTATAGTGGAAGATGGTTTGGGGACACTGGAAGAGTAATTATGACTTATAGTCATACCTAGTTTTAGTAAATGTTACTTTACAATGTGTTTCCTGTGGCCATAACAGTGGGAAGGTGATTCTTCTAAAAGCACAGCTGTGGATCACTCATTGTTAAACAAACATGCCCATTATTGGACTTAACTCTCATCCAATGTGTGTCTCAATCATTCCATCTTGAGCTCACAGCAGTATTATGTTTGATGTTGCTGCAAAGTGACAATAATTACATGAAGCTTAGCACACTATCCTTTTATTAAGTTTTTCTTCTTACTCTTTGAATATTAATATTATCTTTGTGATGAAGCATTATTGTGAGTATCAGAAAACTACAAAGTGTTCTAATGATTTCCAAGGCAGCTAGAAATCGTTATGATGAGTATCACTTTGCGGCTAAAATTGTAAAATCATTCATTTTCAAATGTGAACTTGTACTCCTAGCTGAGTGTAGGTATAGGATGCTCCATAAATATGTCTCATGTCCTACTCTAAAGCAATTGTGAGATCAATGGCTGTATTTATCAAGTGTCTGCTATCAAAGCATGCACCCAACCTATTTTTTCTTCGACATATTTGTTAAAACTTTCATTCTTGGCAAATAATTTTTAAAACAGACTCTTTGATATTCATTCCACACTTTACTCAAAGAAAATGACAGGTACAAAAGTATCCTCTTTAATAAAACCCCTGTGTGCATCCAGGTGTCCATGTGTGTGTCTTCTGGTGAAGTGCGCATGTGTGGGCCGCGCTGTGCATCGGGCTGCGCTGTGCATCGCGCCGTGCCCCGCCCATGCGCAACTGCACCGTGGACGCACACACACTGGAAGCTGGGCACACAGTGAATGGCCTTGCCATGGCCGTGCATGATAACATATAAAGGACAAAATTGCTGGGGAGAGTGCTGATTGGGTAGTCACTGCCACGCACATAAAATCCATTGCTGGGGAGACGCCACACATACAATAATCAGCTGCACGTCAGCACAGATTAAAATACTTGCTGGGGAACTAAACAGTACTTGCTGGGGAGACGCCACAGGCACAATTATCAGCTACACGGCACGCACTAAATCAGTTGCTGAGGACACTCTGCAGATTAAATGTCAGAGAAGATTACAGGCATTTTATGGTAATACAAACAAGTATTATTGCGAGAGAAAATTAAAGACACACAGTAAATACAGTGACGCATATTACAGCCACATACAAGCCAGTATTACTGTAAGAGAAAATATTATGGACATATCCACTAACAACATGCCACCCAACAAAAAGGACACGTCAAGTAGGACAAAAGACACGGACAATCAAATCCTATATAAGCAACATCTCCTGGAAGAATTGTCAGCTCAACAAGTAAACATCAACAAAAGAAAGGCTGAAAGACAAAGAAAAATACGAGCAAATAGATCGATTGAAGAAAAAGAAAATGATCGTCAGAAAAATGCTAAAAGAGAAAGACTCAGAAGAGCAAACCTTAGAAAAAGTTGGCATTTACTTGCCAGAACCAGTATTCAGCCACGGTCAGTTATATATTGCATTATCAAGAGTTAGAAGTTTTCCAGATGTTGTTGTCAAGGTCCTGATCAAAGCAAACTGTTGCCAACTCAGACAGAATATTTACAAGAAATGTTGTCTGCAATGAAATTTTATAGAAACATTTCATGAGGTAAAAAATAGAAACATTTTCCTAAATATCTTCTTCAGACATTGTGTCTTACAGATTGTTACAAAGTTTTACACTAAGGCAATATTAATTATACTTACTGTATTGTCATATACATTTCTATTTTATTTTTATGAATATTTTACTTCCGGCTTCTTGCAAAAATATTTTTGACAAAAAAAAATTAAGACAAGAAACAGAATGAGGTCAAGGTCCCTTGCCATTTAATATAGACTGTTCCTACTAATGTTTATGCACTACTGTTCTAACACCCGTTATTGTAACGAGCTTAATGTCTAGTTAAAAATATTTCAGCATTTTACAATGATTTGTCTTACTGTAGACTGATGCATTACAAGCGGTATTGTTATGGCTTTACACTACTCTCTGTACTGATGAACATTTACCACACTCTTCATGAGGCTGTCTGAAGCTTACACTTACATTTACATGTAAGACCAAATTAAACATGTTTCTTACCTTAATATTGTAATTACCTTGTCAAAATGTGAACTGGCACTTGTCTGTTTGCTTGGTTAACACAATTAATTTACAACTCAGTAATACTTATATAGAATGACCACCAGGGGGTGAACTAGAGGTGACTGTCAGCATTCTTTATGTTTGAGAACCTGGTTCCGAGCGTCAACTAGATGATAACATAAATAAAAGACGGCAAGACAAACACATTAGTGAGTCTTCATTGTTTGTTAACTTATTTTTAAAGTTGTGTTTTTTTACATTGTATTTTTCTCAAACAATTAAAAAACAAAACTTTATTTTCCTCCTGGGCAATGCTGGGTATTTCAGCTAGTTCCAATTATAATTTTTAAAACTTCTACCATGTCCCTTGTTAATTTCTCTTTGCTTAAATGAAAAAGGTTCAGTTCCTTCAGTCTTTCCTCATGGCTCGTACCTCTTAGTCCTGAAATTAGCTTTGTCACTATGCGCTGAATGATCTAGTGCTGCTGTGTCTTTAAACTGCACATAGTACTCTAGGTGAAGCCTCACCAGTGTGTTACCTATATTAGCCATAACCTCTGTTGACTTATACAAAACACCTCATTATATATAACCTGATACCCTATTACCTTGCTTGACAGCTTCTGTATGCGGTCTGTCTTTATGTACATAATGATAATTCCATGCTTAATTGCCAAGGTAGTGGCAGTAATACTGTCATGTGTACAGTTGAAGAAAATTGTAAATTGTATGCACAATCAACATACATCATGTTGCCACCCTTTACAGTTACATAAGTTTCATAGAGAGCTGTAACCTGTAAAGTATGATTTAAATAATTGGCTAGCTAGGAGTAAAAAGCCCATTATTGGGACTAATAGTAAAAGACCTCTAGCAAGATTGTCTTATCCATTTAAGTTAGTTTAATGCAATGAGTTAAGGAAATCACAGATCAATATTGTATCCCAGTACAGTATATAATGTAACTCAACAAAAAAAGAATTTAAATTAATTTCAATTCTGTATACATTAAAATCTTTACATTTATGAAAACAAATAATAGAAATTTTAGTCATTTATTGCAAATATTTGAAGTAGTAAAATCTTTTGTAAAAGTTAAGAGTAAAGTATTGCAAACAAAAAAAAAAAATAAACAAGCTTAGATCCCGTCAACAGTTTATTTACGTTAATGAAAATAAATACTGCTACTGAGGTAGTATAATTAAATTTTAAGCATGTCATTATATGTTAATTGAATAAGTATTGCATTATTTTTCAAAGAGTATACATAAATATATTAAACAAAAATGTAATAAGAATTCAAGAAAAAAAATGTTGCTGTTTTGTAAAACAATTGTTCAGAAAAGAAACTCACAAACAGAGCATTAACAAACCTAAAGGCATTGCGTAAAAGCAAACAGAATGCACATTGCATTTTTTGAATAAGTAAACTACAATGTCTTTGTAACTTCCAGTGGGTCTCATTCCTGAAACGTGAACAGAACGAATATGTTTGTAAAATGTTCATAGAGGGAACATCCAGTATTTATCAATGATTTAGTAAGGACTGTCTGTTCGTAAAAACCAAATTGATCTTACACATGCTCAGGACCAAGTGTAGTGCGTGTGTAAATAATAAAAAGCATGATATATGAATGTCATTTGTACAAAACACATTTGAAATGAATGAAATAAAATAAAAACTGCATAAATATGTGATTTATAAATTACAAAATATCACAACAAAATTTTTGTCAAATTTGCTACTAGTTTGATGATTATTCAACAACATGGGTGTCTTGTTTTGTTTCTCAGTAAACACATCACGCAGATCTGTGCCTAACTGAGTGTATTTTCCTATAAAAGGGTATAAGTTTGAACCTGAGTTGATTGAACATAATAATGGCTCATCTCGCACTACTGCATGATTTGGCTCATTGTACACTGAGGAGAGAGTATAGATTCTGGGATTGTGCTGATGTGTTGGCAGAGATGAATGGTTGATTAGTTGTTTCAGACTACCCAGACCCATTCTGGTACATTTATGCACTATTATGTATCATATTCTGAAAAGAGTAACAAAAAGGGGCGGCACGGCGGTGCAGTGGTAGTGCTGCTGCCTCGCAGTAAGGAGACCCGGGTTCGCTTCCTGGGTCCTCCCTGCGTGGAGTTTGCATGTTCATCCGGGTGCTCCAGTTTCCTCCCACAGTCCAAAGACATGCAGGTTAGGTGCTTGGTGTGTGAGTGTGTGTGTCCTGCAGTGGGTTGGCATCCTGCCCGGGATTGGTTCCTGCCTGTGTTGGCTGGGATTGGCTCCCGCAGACCCCCGTGACCCTGTGTTTGGATTCAGCAGGTTGGAAAATGGATGGATGGATGGATGGAGTAACAAGAAGAAGCTGTGCGATATCTGTGTATCTTCAAATCCTGTCGATACTTGGTTTTCTGGCTACATGGTCATTTCAGTGGGAGATTGCAGACAGGTCTGGGATTCCTCGGCCATCTACGATCCGCATACTACCTGGAGTTCTTAATGGCTTATTAACACTTCTGCGGGATTACATCCAGCTCTCATATGGTGGGGAAAGGCAAGTGGAAGTTACCCGATGGTTTTACGAGCTGGCTAGCCTACCCAGGGTCATTGGTGCAATAGACTGGACACGTGTATGCATCAAAGCTCCATCCCACGATGCGTTTGCACATATGAGTAGAAAACAATTCTGTTCTATCAACGTGCAGCATAAGTATGTACTGCTCAACGTTGCTGCCCAGTGGCCCTGCAGTATGCACAACAGATTCATTCTGCAGAATAGTTACATGGGTAACAAGGTACTGTGCAAGATGGCTGGCTTATCGGTAAAAGTAAAGTTTCTCCTATAGATTAAATTGTATTTATTTGAGAGGTATAAATAGGCTCACTGTTTATATCCATAGGGGTTAGGGTTAACTCATTAAAAACATGGCTTATGACATCTCTAAACAACCCACAGATGTCACAGGAATGGGCTTATAATGCAGTGGCGTGTGCTGTTATCGAGCGTACAAATGGAGTTTCGAAGGCATGATGGCAATTCTTGTATACAAAGGGTAGCATTCTTTTAAATTCACCTGAAAAGGTGTGCAAAATATTTATTAGCCAGCTGTGTTTTACACAATATAGAAATGAACCTGGCTCACAGTTAGTGCTTGAGGAGCCTACTCACTTTCCTGGCATGCAGGTTCCTGAGTATGAGGAGTGTTGAGAGTCTCACATGAAGTCTCTGCATGGCAAGTGGAATCTCCCTGTTCATCTTAATAATAAATACAATAATGAATAAATGAATGCTTCACTTTATCATTATTGCAGAATTAAACAAGTCACTTATAATTCACATTTGATGACTGAATATCATTAAACACACACAAAAGAAGATGTTTTGGGGTTCATTCAGCTATTATAGCATTAGGTGCTTGCACCCAGTGCATGATGCACTTTTCAACAAGATCTGGCCCCATTTCGTACATTGAAACAAGTGAAGAAATGTCTTGATGAGAATTAAATGAACAAGCTGAAGTGGCCTGGAAACTCTCCTGATCTGAACTCAATAGAAATATTTTGGTCTATTTCTAAGCAGTGACTTTATAGAAAGGACTGCACAACCTAATTCAAGCTTGGCACAAAGACCGCAAAATTCTCCAAGAATGTTCCAAATTGGTGGATTCCAAGACAAAACGCATCCAGATGCTTCTCAAGAGCTGAGGGGGTCATATCATGAATTTTATTTTATTATGAATTTTATTCATAATAAAAAATTGAGCAAAACTGATTTTTTGTTGTTTTCAGAGTTTGTTTCAATTAATTTGCACAAGGGCAGATATACATTTCTTTGCATCCAATTTCCAATCAAATCATTTATGTTTTATTTCTTGAACAATTTGCTCTACAGAAGACACTGAATTAACCACATTTATTACATCTTCCCAAGCAATTCCTTTGTCTGACTCAGTAACATCACTACTCACGTTAGAGAATATTTCTTTTCTTTTCTTACCTTCTGTTAAAAGTACTTTGATCTCCACTTCTTTGAAGTTTTTTTTTTCCTGGTCATGTATGGCAGCACATCTTTATATGGTTAGATTTGTGGCACTGATGGGTGTGGATTAAGGTAATGAATTGAGAACATGTACATGGCTTATAATTTACTGTTGATTGGTATTTATTGATCTATGCAGAATATTAAGAAAAAAAATTGAGGTTTTCATGGTTTGTGAATGTGGCGTAAGATTTTAGTAAAATTGCTTTTAACATGGAAATGTGTTTGTTAATTTACAAACATTTCACGAATGAGACCCAATGCTTTTTTGCTCTGTGAGGCATACACTTGTTGGGGTGCAATTGAGCACCGATGTACTAAACACATGTGCTGAAGCACAGCTGGAGGTATATGAGCACACAGGAGTAGTGCCACTGTTTATGTTATTGAGCACTGAAAAGTTAGAGTGCCTTATGTTATATTATAAATGTGATGAAATATAATTTTAAAATTGTCATAATAAAACAAAAGAAAGTAAGGAAGCACACTTTGCAGCGTTGGCTTAAAAATCAAGGGAGCAATAGAGCTCTAATGCTAATAAGCATTGCCACTGAATGAACAGCACAGAATAAAACTAGTCCAGAAGTAAATATTAATTGAAGATCTCTGTCTTGATGCATTAAACACTAGCTATAAAAAAAGTTTCAGCCTATAAAAACTTAATAAATATCACATCCTTACTTCAAGTGCAACAGCTTACAGGTTTATACTTATTAATGTTTAAAATTTATAAATATGATATTTCTCGAAATTCTTTGTATTGTGTCATCCGTCAGGCCTTTTAGTTTGTGACTAAACAGCTGTGTTAATCCCTTTACTTGATTTTGTGCAAAAGAAAATCTTGCAACCAGGCTTGAATGTATCTTGCGGTTTTCTGTCGGCATTTGCTGCAAAGTCAAAGCTTCTTCAGATGCCACTCCGGCTGCCCTCTTTGTCAATTAAGTGTGCTGGTGAAGGTTCAGACAGCACCAAAGTTACCCTATTATTAATACCTTTTAGTGCATGGAAATGTGGCTTCAACTCCAGCCATGTCAACTTATAGGCTCAACTGTCAAAAGTCAAAGTATATTAAAGTGCATTTGAACTGTAGGTCATAGAATCAAAACCATGAAAAATGAGGATTAAAATAATTTAAAAATGTTAATATCGACACTTATCAATATTTCAATACTTTTGACAATCCCACCTCCAACAATAATGTTACCAATTGGATTTTATATACAAAAGTAAATATGGATGATCCTATGCATTTTAGTAGAATGTTCAGTGGATGGGTAAATCAAGTACTGATATTTGTAGCCAAACATGCGCGCGCACACACACACACACACGCACACACACGCACACACAAAATGCCATAACTGTGAAAAACAAATAGTACTTATCACCGAAACAAACATGATGATACTAGTGTCATGGCTTTTAATCTGCTTTAATGTACAAAATTTGGATTATTTGCCACCTTTGAAGTTATATGAATTAGAGGTTATATGATAAAAGTGTGGTACAGCCAGTGAAGTGTTTCACATCACATTACGTTACATGCATCATGGTAAGCCATCTAATTGTTAGGAAAAGAGGACAACCTCAATTGCTCTGTGTTTTGGTGGGTAAAATGTTTGTAATAATATACTAAGGGTTCTGGCTAGAATTAATTTGAAAATCCTGGCTACTGAATCTACAGTACATTGCAGTATTACTTTTTGCCTAATTGTTAGGTCTTTCTGAAATTCAACAATAGATGTGTAGTAGAGTGGACACATTTTTGTAACAAATTAAAAAAATCTTCAAATGCTCAGTGTCTCATGATACAATGTCAACGGTTCAAATGTGCAAACATAACACCTGTAAATACAAAAGTTTGCATCATTTCTGTTTTAAGGATAATTTTCATTGTATAATGTCATAATACTTAACCTTCAGTGCTGTAACATTTGTTTTCAAACATGTCACATCAAAATGTCAACTGCATGCCAGATCTTGATGGAACACCCAAAGCTACAGGGTATTTGGCAGGTGGATCAGTTAACATACTTAAGCATATTTTCTTCAACTGCAATGAATCATTTATGTACTCATTTATCTTATTTTTCAGAAAGTTTACCTAAGGGCTGTAAAAAAACTGTAAAACAGCTTTAGCCAACTTGATTATTATTGTAATTAAAATTTGTACTAGGTAGGTCAAATATCATGTATCACTATTAGTTTTATGAAATATTTTAATTTTGTTGATGTTGTTAGTGTCCTGCCTCTGAAAATGCACCCTAGATATCCATTATATACTGTATTTTAATTGAAATTTTAAATAACAGCCATAAGAAAACAATCTTTGATCCTCCCATTAACTATACAGAATTAGTGTTTAACCTATGCTTAAAACATAATTTCTCTACTTTCAGGCAAAATTTTAAATATTCTTGGAAACCATTGGATATTTTATATAGCTTTGCCTCATTTTTGAAAATCATGTTTTTTGAGTTCCCTCTGCAAGTTTGGGTAAACCAATAGGCAACAGCTAAAAATTGAGAAGTGCCTGTACTTTAGATCGCTTTAAGCCATGGATATATTGATGTTATATATAGATATTAGGACTGCTTTATACATCCACAACCGATTTGTAGTTGAGTCGAATTATGGAAGCATGCCTGAACATAATGACTCATTCTATTTATGAGGAATGTATGCTGAAAAGCTGATGCTTACAGTTCTGCTTTCTTTAAATGATTTTGTCTTTCATTACAATACTTACTACAATACTACACAACTGCTTAAGGACTGAATAAGGTAGTAGCATGTAATAATGTGTTACTATGTAAATACTCTGTAAGCTTGCTATGCATTTAATGCTATGTTTTCACGTTGTTACACTAAATTTGTTAAACTGCTTTGATTGTGCATATACATCCAACGTTTATTTTTTTTTTTTAATACAGTTGAACCCCATTTTAACGTTTCCATGTATAACATTTTCCAACATGTTACATTTTTGAATAGTGAGTAGTGATGATGCCCAGTTTTTCAGAAGTAACATTTATTTTGAAAAACAGTTTGTTTTATATTAAAATGTTATTTTATAAATATAACTGTAATTTACTGTATTAAAAAACAATTACACAAATGTTATAATAGGGATGAATCTTTATTGTAGAAAATAAAGAAACATTCTTAAACTTTTTTTAAAATTTTTTTAACTAATCAAGCATCTAACAATTTCGTATTAACAATTTTTAAGTGGTTCCCTATAAAATGAATGTTCTACTATACTGTGTGTAAACATAATACAGTATTCAGGTGCATCTCAATAAATGATAATCGAAAAGTTCATTTATTTCAGTAATTCAAGTCAAAAAGTGAAACTCATATTATACAGATTCATTATACTCCGGTTTCCTCCCACACTCCAAAGACATGCAGGTTAGGTGCATTGGTGATCCTAAATTGTCCCTAGTGTGTGCTTGGTGTGTGTGTGTGTGTGTGCGCCCTGCGGTAGGCTGGCACCCTGCCCAGGGTTTGTTTCCTGCCTTGCGCCCTTTATTGGCTGGGAATGGCTCCAGCAGACCCCCATGACCCTATAGTTAGGATATAGCTGGTTGGATAATGGATGGATGGATGGTGGATGTATAACAATGCGTACGTTGTGGGGGGGTTCTAGAGGCTGCTGTCGCGCTGCCCTTCAATCTTTTTAAAGCCTGTCCAGCCGCTGTCCTTTTTGCTACTTTGTGTCTCTGCTTCTCTGTGATCATAAATATACACCTGACTGAATTGTGTTTTCTTTGAAATTAAACTTGTCGTTGCTTTAACTGTTGCGGGTCCAAAGATTGTCATAGCGTATGTTCCATTATTGTGTAAATCTACGTTTTGCGCATTGAATGATGCAAATGTGAAAGGACTTTGTTTTCTGCTCATTTCCTTTTATTTCTGACCTTGCTTTGTCCTGCTATTTTTTCAATTACACCTGGTCCTGATGATGAATTTCCTTTTTTTTTTGCGCTAATGCGATCTTTTATTCGTCAACGTTTCATTTATAACGTATTGTCCTATATACGCTTTATATGCACTGAGATACCTGTATGTGTGTGTGCTGCTTCCCATTACACTACCGATTATTTTTTTGCCCATTCTCTTTTGTCTCACGGTTCTTTTATTTGTCTTTCGTGATCTTAACATGAAGATCACGTATCGTCTCCTAGTCATTCATTCCACAGGATTTTTGTTTTACAATAGTGAGATAAACATGGTGCTAATTCTCCAGACATAGCATTTCATTTTATATAGTACAATTTATGTATATTCTAAGATTCAAATTTGTGAAGTTGATTTAAGATTTATGTACTGTATAGTATGCCTAATTTACTCAGACTGTAGGAGCCTATATACAGTATCTCATCATGGTGTCTCTGTCCTGTTTTTTAATAATCATGGTGTATTATTTCACACACATATATTGTACAATTTTTGCACCTTATGTGGCTTGAGTGTAGAAAGCAAGAAACATTTTGGAGGTACTTAAGGGACTAGTTTGATTCTTGAGGCAGTGTGTTTATTGACATTGGACAAGTGAAGAATCCATTCCAATGTGTTACAGAACAATATCAGAAAACAATTGATTTAATGTCTTGGGTATTCATTAGATTAAACTACATATTAGAAGGATGGTGAGCTGAGCCGATACAACAGTAAATCAGGTTGAGAAAGGACTAAAGAGAAGAGCTGAAAAGAATAATGAAGCAAATTACTAATTTTATCTTCTTTAACCAACACATTTATCAAACCTACCATATGCTTCTCCCAGAGTTTGTATCATAATAAATACACTTTTGCTCTTCTAATCCATCCTAGTAACTCTCATTCAACATGCACTCTGTACTAGTCTATCTACACTGATTTCACTCTGTAACTACCTTTTCTCATCCCATATGAAAAACAAGGCTACTTACCTATATGTTTGCTTGTTTGCCTGAGCCAAAGTTTTGCTATTTATAAAATACTAATCCATTGTTATTTATCCCAATTTAACTGATAACCCCAATACCACAGAATTATAGTTGTCATCTTTACAAGGAAACAGTAAAAAAGTAAATAAAAATGAATGAGGAATAAAAATTGCCTAGGTTTATTGACATGTTCCCATATCTTCCACAAACCTAAAACAGACTGACAGAATACAGAATAGCTGGCAGCTTGTAAAATGAATGTCAGATTCTGATCAAGGAATACAAGTATTTCCGCAAACCAAACCTCATCTTTTTATTCTGTTTTATTTGCATGACAAAGTGGGGAATGATGTTATTTCAATAAATATTTGTGTTGGGTGTGTTGGCAGTCATTAGAAAAAAACATGAAAAAAACAGCTGTTAGCTCACCTGTTATTACCATTGGCTTGAGTTGCTTAATGCTTTGTGGGAACTGCAAAATCTTCAATTATGTCTCTAATACATTTGAATATTATTCAGTGCACAAATCCCATATATATGTACTACTAAACAGCTCCATTTTCATCTCAAAGCCTTAATCACAAATATTAACTAACTAAGCTAAACTGGACTGGCTTGAATCCAACTGATTTCAATAAAAAATGATCCACTGAATGTCTTGGTAGTCGTGCTGCAAGGTGGTTGAGAGGAGCCCAGTGTCACTATTTTAGTGAGAAAAATCGATTTCTGTTACAAGACAGATACCCGCCATTCAATGATCACCTACTGTTAATTAATCTTGGTAGTCTCCATCATGTCATCTATCTGTACAATTTCAGCTGCTAGTTTTTCTATTACACGGCTGTGGGTAGCCGAAACCTATCTCAACACATGGAGACACACACAGCAAGAACTAACACAGCCAGTCACTGTATTTACTCATGTACAAATCCATACTCACTTATACTAGAACAATTCAATTAACTTTTAAGATGCGTCTTTTGGATATAGGAGAAAACCTGCATTTTAGGAGAATCTCCATGGGAACAGAATGCAAATACAGCTATAGCTGAAAGGCTGAATGTCTTATTTGTTGTGTATAATAAATGAAGTCAATTGGTATTTGTGCCCTTTTCCCTACACGTATATTGCTTTAAGTTACAGTTTTGAATCTCACATTTCAACCTTAGAGCTAAAGAAACACCAAATGATAATGACTCACTCATGTCATAGAACTGCTGCCAAAAGGCTTCCATCCAGCGATGGGTATCATCACGGCTCTCAGCCATTAGGGTGTGAGTTACCTCCTCTCCACCATACTGGTTGCTAATGGAAATGCTTTGAGGACCTTTTTCGGTTGCTCGAATCCGTGTGTCCTGCAATATAGGAGATTAACAGGGGTTTACTTATATCAACTATATGAAGTACTACTGTAGAATATTAAGAACATTATGAAAATCTTAAAGCACAGATAATATAATACAACAGAAATAATTACATTTTTAACTAGTTAATATAAAAAGAGATTCAAAGGCAATAATTTGTAAAGAAAATCAGAAAAAAAAATGTAGAAAACAGAAACAATTTTTGACCCATTCATCAGTCAAATATACTATATGAACAGGAAGCAAAAAAAATGTTTGCTGTATTAATAAAAATAACGAACACAAATAGGTCTGCCTAGGTCTAATTTTACAAGATTTGGACCTCTTCTGTCTGGTGGGGACTCCTTATGCACTCACCCATTTAACATATTGTATGTACCATTATCACTGCTCTACCACCTCAAGGTTATAATAGTTTTTTCTTTATTAGTTTTTTTTTTTGTATTATTGCTTATCTTACTTGAAAATTCAGTTTAATTTTAGCTAGCATTCATGCTGCATTTTTAGATTTAGCTGAATTTTTATTTCACAAAAAACATTTACATTTTATTTATGTACATACACTATTGGCATTCCATTTCAGCTTTAGTAATTATAGTATGGTTAAAGAAATGTTATGGAGTTTAGTACTGGTAGATAGATCCGTAGACTTGATGGGTTTGAACCTATTAGTTTAATGTTAGAACAACCCTACAGGTAAGTCCCGTTCAATGCAAGCAAAAATTAAACCAGATATTGAATATGAATAATTTTATAAGATGCTGATATTTTTTGATTATCTGTGTCAAACAAACTGCACTTTTGTGCGTAAATTCTCAATTCAAATTTACCTGGAATAAAGCAAACAACAAATGGCTGAATTAGCCTAATACGGCAAAAATGAAAGAAGAGGAGAGCTCCTTTTTCCATTGCACAATTCAGTTTTCTACAGTCCCACCATAACATTTACTTGTGAAGCACATGGCATTTCAAATTTGTGGTTGATAGAAGTAGCAAACTTTATGAATCATAGCATTTAACATAGCCTTGTAGACATGCCACTTTCAATGCACAAAGCAACATGGGCTTCTTCCCATTTTTTGTGTTTAGCAGAGTTTTTTCCCCAAGCTGCTGCACTTTTTAAACATGATGTTAATGGTTAAAGTCTTGCATTATTTGAACTTGGACTTATATATGTGCTCTGATTTTTGGCGCTTTTCATCCTTTTTTCCTTTGCTCTGAAACAGGTCATAGGCCAATGTGTGATGACTCCATATGGAATGTGAGGTGTTTAACCTTAACGGGTACAGCACACCACATATCCCTGCTACAGCATAATGTGTTTACAATTGCTGTTTTCAATGATGTATATAATAATAAAAAAACACTATCACACTGAGCTTTGTCATTTCCAACTACCCATATTAATCTCTAGAATCATTGTTTGGGGTCCACTTAGCTGTACTGAAGGAGTAACAGAAAAAGGTAATGTATAAGGTGAAGGATTAGGCATAGTTGAGACTTAAATAGCCACTGCACAAGAACAGCACACAGTCCATGAGAAGAGAGCAATATATATATACATGGTGGCCTTGCCAAGACATTCATACAGAGAGGGGGATAGAAAAAAGGAACGAATGGAGGAAGAATAATGTTTTAAAAGCACCAAATTATTTTGTACAATATTTTGTAGTTTAAGTTGTGACTGTATAAATAGGAAAAAAAAAACATTGTCCAGTTTAGTTTTTCACCAGTATGCAGACTCCAGGCATTTTTGTCAAGCTACCAATAAATGTCACCTATAGTAAAGACCCTGTCTGTGGACCTAGTAAATCTCTCAACCAATACATTTATAACCAGTGTTACTCTTAAAAAGAATTTCTCCTGTGCAATGTGAAAATTGCAGACATCTAGAAAATAAAATCTCTTTCGTTTATGATATTCTTTTAGAATTCCAAAAAAGGACTAACATATTTACAACTCCAGGCTTCTGAATTATGCTTTGACACACAGTACAAGAATTACAAATAAAGCCAGCTTGCTCTTTCACCAAAAACATTGTCTCATCACCTACCCTTTCATCACTAACTGCTGTTCACTGCAGATGGTGGCCATGTGGCTAGAGGTGAATGTGTTATCTCAGGGGTAAAGAAGTTAAGGAGTACTCAATCAGCAAGTCTATCAGCCAAAATGTTTATTCATATATTTAGATTTCTTTCGGGGCACGGCAGACCAAGTCAGTTCATGTATGAGTCTGGTTGAGGCAAAAATTCAAAATATTTTTTGTAATTTAACTATTTTATTTCAGTGTGTCTTTCCAGTTTTTTTATTAATAGCTTTCATTTATGATAATAACCATGTTTCTCATGATCCTTATCTCTCTTTCTCCTTCCATTTGAGCCTTTACCAGTACCAGTCATCCTGATTCAAAGCTCATTCATTTATGGCCAGTAGGAGTTTTGAAGCCAAGACCAGAAATTTCTTCGAGGAGTAAACAATGAACCACTTCAGGAGTCAGGGTTAGCCTTAGAAATGCCAGCAAATTGCTGGTTCAAAAAGGAAAGGAGAATAAAAATGGAATCAAGCAGCCTCAGACGCTCAGTTTAGTAATTTCTCAGGTCAATGATTCAGTAAGTTTACTGGGTCTGCCTCTATTTGAAAAAAAAAACACAAAAGTGTGTTTAACCCCTTATCAAGTGGGGTCATTTTTGCTAAATCGCTTGTAATTTGACCTCCTCAAATTAGAATCATTGCTGTTATTGAACTATCTGGAGTATAAACACATGTTTGGTCTCTTTGTAAAGGTAACATTCTCTAGTTTCACCCTTAGTAGTCAGAATCACTGTAGGTCTGACTGATCAAAAGATATGCACATTAGAACTCACAGAAAAAATGAATTTTTTGTTCTCACCTAAGTTTTTTTGTGAAAATAAAGGCCTCTATAGCTGCAGTAGGTAGGTGGGGACAGAAACACACTATGTACCAACAGAATAACTTGTTGACTACTCATATTTCAAATTTGAAAAGAATATCTGTAAAAATGACATTTTTACACCAGTTTTTATGTGGGAATGTCCAGGTGCTTTTTAGAGGGACCTATGGTTTATCCATTATCCACATTTTGGAATGTATGGAAAAAGTGGAATAACTTTTGAATGCTTCAACCCACATATATCAATGATGGCTCTACTGAAAGCTTACACCTAAAGGAATCTATATCTACATACAGTGTCACTCTATTAGTTATGGAAATTCATATTCCATAATAAAAACAATAAAAAATACACATTTCAATATAAAAATAGTCAAAACAAGACTTATGGGCCGAAAATATATATATATATATATATTTTATTTTTTACTTTTTTAATAAAATGTACTCAAACTATATACATTTTTTTATTAGCAGGCAGAAAGCACAAGGGCGTGTCACATGTCGCTCTCTGCCATTAGAAATCTCCTGGTCTGATTGATCACTGTCACGCCGCGTACATGCCTCTATTACTTAATCGAGAGTGTATTTACGTTTATCTGTACTTTTATCCATATTTAAAATGCGAAAAAACTTGGTGAAATCACAATAAACAACCACGCACCAAGTCTGCAGACTGGCACAAATGCCAGCTTCGCAGCTCGATCGGTTTTGTTTACAAGTTAGCATGGCAAGTTACATATCGGCGTGCTCAGCTGCTCATTGGCTGTAAGTTTGGAGTGTCACTCACAGCGTCCAATCAAACTGGTAGATTCTACCAGGGTTTGGAGTTGTGCATCATCGTTCAGCTGTCTGTGACACTCGTTGGCTATACAAGGTGCCAGTCACCCCCCAGACCCCTCGTAATTGGCCAACTTAGGTGTCAATCAGAAGCTAACATTTCCGTGTAACATGCTTTAGCATGGTTATTGCCAACAGAAATTACGTCTGATATGACAAATAGAAATGAAAAAAAATGTCGGAGCTAGTCTCAAGTTAAGAAACGTTTTCTGTAGTTTTTGTTCCTTTGAGGATCTATCGTGTGTTTTGGACCTAATCGTTTTACTGGATTATATTCCCTGGAGCCTTACGGACAGAATGAGATCAATATTGCTCAGAAATATTGATGTTTGACTTGCAGAGAGCCTTCAAAGGTAGTCAAAGGTAGGAAAAGTCAGCTCTTAAAAGTATTTACTTCTCTGTAAAAAAGGATTTAGTGTCAGTGCCGTGGTTGTTGTGTGTCAAAATGGTTTATATCATCGGAAAGACGAGACTCTGAATTTTCATTTGATGTGTAGTATGTCGAGGTGCATGACAGAGGGACATGCACACATGGCTGTGGCATGATTGTGGCGTCGTCCAATCGTCGTTATGTACCGGGACCGGTACGTGTGCATGTACACTTTAACAGTGTAACAGCAGCTGCAAATAAGACACATTGATATTTATGTACATAAACAAACACAGACTAGACCAAAAGACCATTAAAGTCCAGAATGCCCTCAGTGGACAAGTCTGCTGCTTTAGATTAAATTAGATAAAACTTTATTAATCCCAAGTAGAAATTCAGATGCATGCAGCAGCAGAATCATAGGATATATATTCACAGGACAAATACTGCAGTCAATCAATCAATCAATCCATACATACATACATACATACATAACATTACATTACCTACATGAATAAATAAATGTATGTACATTGTGCACATATTTCAAAATGAACATAATAAGTGCCCTGGGAGGAAGCAGTACATTTTTTGATAGCAGAGGGCAGAAAAGACCCCCAGAAGCGCTTCTTAGCACACCCTGGTGCAATGAGCCTGTCTCTAAAAGTGCTCCATGAAAGCATCTCCTGTAGGAGATGAAAGAGATTTTTCATGATGGCATCCAATTTTGCCACCATCTGCTTTGTTTTGTCATACATCTATAATAAAAAAGTGTGTGGCAATAAGTGTGCTAGACTAGAAGTGGAAAGGGCAGAACACTCCGATGGCAGTGAAGTAGTGTTAAAATTGTCATTTGGTACTTGGCTAATGAAAAATTAGCTTTCAGCTACTTTTAGTAAAGGTACAAATACAGAACCATATGTCTTCTACTTTATATGTTGCTCTGATGTTTGTATATTTTTTATCTATTTATTTTTTATTCTATCTTGAATGCTCCTTTGTGATATTAGTTCACTGTACACAAAAAGGGTGCCAAGAAAATACTAGCATTACAAACAATATACTGAAACATTGTGGATCACCAGACTTTTGTTTCAGGAAAAAACAAAAACACCTTTGAAGGTAGAACTCATTGAAATCTGGTGTACCTTTCAGGATCTGCCCCACCTTACTTGGGACTGTAATGTGTGAACACAAATCTTATTAGTCATTCTGGTATAGTAAATGAGAAAGTAATGATAAATGCCTATTATATGCAAATTCCAGAATTTTCCAGGTTTTATCTGTGACAATACAGAGAAACGTGTTCACTCCCCAAGACGCTGAAAGATAAATGAACATGACAGTCCTGGCTTATAGTCTGACACATTCTCTATCTCTTCTCTATGTGTTTATGATTGCTGCATTGCTTTTCTGATCCACCAGAAAAGTAAGGAAAAAAATTAAAAGACTTGCGTGAATACTGTTGCTTGTAGTACCTTTACATGCGTTTAGATGGCAGCATAACACCGTTTTTTTTTTTTTCGGAAAAGCAGACATGTGACCCTGTGCTGCCATATACTGCAGGATGTGAAAATCTTTTCAAGAAAAGAATTAACTTCAATTTCGATTTCATGCATTTTTGTCCACAGTGTACATGATACACAGAAACATTTTACAGCAGAAACAAACAGCTGTACATCAGATATAAAAAGATACATAAATACAGGTTTTTTGTAAACACTACTGAAACCAATATGGAAGAAGAGTTTGTACCAAGCTGTGCTCTCTGCATGATGTAAGAATGTATTGAACATTAAGTACCAAATTCTTTATGCAGTCAATGCATCCTCTTTAATGAAACCCCAGTTTGCATCCAGGTGTCCGTGTGTGTGTGTTTTCTGGTGGTGCGCGTGGACGCACACACACTGGAAGCTGGGCACACAGTGAATGGCCTAGCCTTTGCCGCGCACGATAAGCAAATAAAGCACACACACTGGAAGCTGGGCACACAGTGAATGATCTTGCCACGGCCGCGCATGATAAGAAATAAAGGATACCATTGCTGGGGAGAGTGCTGATTGGGTAGTCGCAGCCGCGCACATAAAATCTGTTTCTGCGGAGATGCCACACATACAATAATCAGCTGCACGCCAGCACAGATTAAAATACTTGCTGGGGAACTAAACAGTACTTGCTGGGGAGTCGCCACGGGCACAATTATCAGCTACACGCCACACATTACATCAGTTTCTGGGGACACTCTGCTGATTGCCCACTGTTGTGACAGAAAATTAAAGTCATATTACAGAAATCAAAGCCAGTATTACTGTCAGAGAAAATTACAGGCATTTTACGGAAATACAAACCAGTATTACTGCGAGAGAAAATTAAGCACACACAATACAGGGATGCATATTACAGCCACATACAAGCCAGTATTACTGTAGGAGAAAATATTACGGACGTATCTACTAACAACATGCCACCCAAAAAAAAGGACACGTCAAGTAGGACAAAAGACACAGACAATCAAATCCTATATAAGCAACATCTCCTGGAAGAATGGTCAGCTGAACAAGTAAACATTAACAAAAGAAAGGCTGAAAGAAAAATACGAGCAAATAGATCGATTGAAGAAAAAGAAAATGACCATCAGAAAAACGCTAAAAGAGAAAGACTCAGAAGAGCAAACCTTAGAAAAAGTTGGCATTTACTTGCCAGAACCAGTATTCAGCCACAGTCAGTTAGTTATACATGTATGTTGCATTATCAAGAGTTAGAAGTTTTCAAGATACTGTTGTCAAGGTTGTAGATGGTCCCGAACAAGGCAAACTGTTGCCAAACTCAGACAGAATATTTACAAGAAATGCTGTCTATAATGAAATTGTATAGAAAAATTTGATGAGGTAAAAAAATAGAAAATTGTACCTAAACATCTTCTTCAGATATTGTGTCTTACAGATTGTTACAGATTGTTTTACACTAAGGCCATATTAATTATACTTGCTGTATTGTCATATATGTTTCTATTTTATTTTTATTATTATTTTACTTTAGGCTTCTTGCAAAAATATTTTTGACAAAAAAAAATTAAGACAAGAAATAGAATGAGGTCAAGGTCCCTTGTCATTTAATATAGACTGTTCCTACTAATGTTTATGCAGTACTGTTCTAGCGCCCGTTATTGTAACGGGCTTAATGTCTAGTACAGAAATAATGGCATATATTGCCTAACATGAAGTAAAACATTTTTTTTCCTGAGAATGTCAATCATTTCGTTCTGCCATCCCTATAACTTTGTCATGCGAAGTGCCATGATCCTATATCTCCAGGTTTGAAAGACAAAAAACTATTACTTCTTAAACACCACACATATATATATACCCAGTTCTTTGGAAAATGTCTCTGGGAGCAAAAATGAGTAAAAAGAATTAAGGCAATAAATGAAATTAATTTCCGGGGAACAAATATGGAAAAGGTATTTAAAACAGCAAAAGGTATATTTTCTGACAATCTTTCAATTACCCTGGCCATTTGTCTTTATTCACTGTAGTCTTGTGGTATTACTTTGCTTTACACTTCTGCTTTCCTTTCTTCTTTGTAGTGGCTTATTAAACTATATATGATTTGCTGTGCTCTTTTCTGATACTAGTTATTAACATCCTTTAGGGACACTAAAGCTCAGTTGTTTATGTGATAAGTGCATATTCTCCCCATGTCTAAGTGGGTTATCCCTCCAAGATACCCAGAGATGTACAGATTTTAATGGCTGTGACTGTCAGTGAAGGTGCAGTATGTGCAGATGTGAGCACATTGAAAAAAGTATGTCACAGTGTCACATGTGTAACCAGGAAACATCCAAACAGTGACAAATACACTCCTTAATGTTTAAATGACTTTGGTCACATGATAGTAACAGCCATGGCCATCAGTCAACAACATGGCCGTGGGCATAAGAAAAGGCTGTGCAATGGTGATGTAAACAGTAAAAAATGTTAGCAAAATGACATCTCCAAAACAATAGCAAATGTAATTCTAGTAAAACAAAGATATTAATACAAAACAATTTAAGGAATTTATTTAGGGAATCAAAATAAAAATTCACAATGGCTTGTTTGCTCAAATATTTGTCTATAGAAGTTCTAACAGCATTGGGTTATTAATAATACATGTCAAATTAAAAATCAGATTAGTCAGCTAGTCATGGTTCTGATATTTATAGTTAAATTTATAATTGTACTCAAACAGCACTTATGTACTTGTTATTTCTTGAAGCTAGCTTAGAGTAGTACGGTCTTAATGGTGTTGTATATCAGTGATAGTGTCATAATGGTTTCATTAAGCAAGCTTAGCCTGGGGGACAATGAGTTGTATGAAAACATGCATAGAGAGATGACATTACTATTACTACTTACAATGCAATTCAAAAACAATGTATTACTTATAATATCTTAATTGTGCTGAATTTGTAACTGTTTTGTAATGATTTTTTTTTTCAGTTATATTTCTGAAGTACTTTGGGTCAAATATACAGGCAAGTGATGAAGCTGCTGGTGAGTTACATTGACAGGATCCTGCCTTGCTTCATATATTACATGAATACATTTGGGTCAAATATATATTTCTTTTACAAACTTTCTACATTTTTAATACTTTATAAACTTAATTTCAAAAAAGCTAACCACATACAGTATGATCTGCACTCAATAAAAATGTGGTCATCTTACTCAACGGGTATATCATATGATACACGGAAGGGATTCGTATGCAGTACCTGTTAAAATGAGAGTATATTCTATTTAACAAATAAGTTAAAAAGTAATGTACATTGAAAATGGTATGAATTTTCTTCAAGATTCTCCTGTGCAGGTATCATTAATAATGGTCTATGTTCCGTTATCATCCCAACCCTTGCTTTTTATAAAATTATTGCTATTACCTTCCCTTTTTTAAGAATTGAAATGATTGTAATTTTTTTTAAATTACTCTTGTTATTTATATGTGATTATTTACAGTTCTTGTAAATCATCTGTTAAGGTACACTTTTTAGCACTCTTTGTTATTTAGTATTTTTACTCTGTTATAAATGTTGTTTAACTGCAAAATGTATCCTGTGCCCTATTATTTTTGTGGTGTGCTAGCATAGCATATACGTGATCATTTTGGTCCTAATAACAGGCTGGTCCGATTACACGAACATGCCCTATACATGTGCAACCAAGACGGGATGTGCTATAAATAACATATTAAAATGTCATTATGACTTTTATTGTGCTGCACACGTGTATGGAGAACGTACAAACAAGAACTACATACATGTACATGTACGGTTGCTTACAACTTTGTTTATTGAAAAAGAAATCTACAAATTTTTCGAAACGATCTACACGCCACTCAGCATGTTAAGCACAATAAAAAAGGTTACATTACCAAATTCCAGTCAACGTTTGAAGAACTTGTCTAGTGTGATCCGACGCATTCTGTTGACTAACTGCACTTGTTTGAGCTCGACTTCATGTCGCTGGCTACTGGGCGGTCCGTTTTAGGAAAGAAAGGGCAGGCATGTTCACCCCCACTAGTTTGCACTTGGTACAAATTTTCTGACTTCCTGACCTTTGATAAAAGCATAACTTCTGGGAAGTTAAACTCATGCTAAAATTTAACACATTACAACATGGTTTAAATAGAGACAAGAATTTTATGGCCAGATACGTGGATTGTTTGCATCTTTCTGACTGAGATAGACAACCTGTGTACAGACCTACATTGCACTGAAAAACTCATCAGAAACTTCAAAAAACTTTGTTGGACAGTTATAGGCAAGATCCAAAGATCTTGCCAATACATTGTTATCCTCTCTTGCTTAATGAATCTTAGCCTGAAGAGGTCTATTAATTTTTAACATTTAAGATCTCTCACTTGAAGGTTTTCCAATATTTTATCTGTCCTGGTGTCTATATAAACACAGGGAACTCCAGTTTCTGTATTACATCTTGCCTGAAGAAGGTGCCTGAGTTGCTTCAAAAGCTTGCATATTGTCATCTTTGTAGTTAGCCAATAAAAGGTGTCGTTTTCCTTGACTTCTAACTACATTCATAATGGCTAACATAGTACAATGCTGGTGCCTATTGGGTAACTTCCATACCTTTTAAATAGATTTTAGATCAGGGTGTTCTAGAGAAAAATTAAAATTTGGATATAAAACCAAAGTGCTTCTGTAGAGTGGCCCTGTACATGGATTGTTTAAGAAAGAATGCTTCAAAATTGTGTGTACGTTGGAGAATGATGGCATATCCCACAAAATAATTCAGGCGAAGGAAACTAAATTAAACTAAAAAAGATAAAACAAAACTTGAGAACTAATATATCAACAAAAGTGAATCCAGAAATATTAACCAGTTTATTATCAAAGTAAGTCAATGGTACATAATCACCTTTTGACAGAAAAAAACAATATATTGGTTCCATAATTATCACATAATCTTTCCATAGCAAGTTGTGGCTTAGATGTTTAAAATGCTTATAACTAAATGAAAATAAATAAGTGTCCGGAAATGAGTTGATATGACTTCACCAGAGATCTGAGCTCAACCAATTGCAGTAAATATTCATCTATTTGGTTCAAAGTCCTTAAGGATTTAGTGTTCAAAGTTTTTCTTTAGCTTCTATTACTGAATGTCTAACTAGAATCACCTTTCAGGAATTCATTCTTCTTTTGTTTTAATTATTTTTCTTTTTTGTGCCAGGTTTGATTCCTGGTGGGTGTACCTGCTATTCTATTTTTTAACAAATGCGTTGCATTGCACATTTATCAATACAGTTACCTTTCACATTTCAAATATATGTTTAGTTGAACAGGAGGCTCCGAGTTCACCTGGTGTGAGTGTTTGTGGGTATGAATGCATGCAAGCATCTGCAGCTTGTGTTGGAATGGTGTCCATTAAGTCTTGCTTCATGAATTGCATTTGTTGCCACGACATTAGAATCCTGCTCTTTTTTACACTATACAGTTAAATGTAGGCACAGAAAGTACGTAAATGAATAAATGGAATAACAAAATGAATAATAGCTAAATTCTGATAAAGTTCCACACTTCATCCTTCAAGCCCTTTTCTGTGCTGTGGGTGTTTACAAAATTTCTCACCTTGTTGATGGCTATTGTGAAAGCAGGTTCCACTTTGGCCTCCACATCCTCCTTCTTACGGTAACAGAAAAGATTTGTCCCTCTGAGGACTGCATAGATTTTCATCCAGTTTTGTTGCTCCCCAGTGATTTGCTGCAATAGAGATGCATAGTTCAGATTGACAATGAACACAATGGGCAGAACAGAAGAATGAGACCTCATTTTATAAACCATATAACAATTTTTGTGTCCTGCTTGCCAAAGACTCACCTTGAACCTGAGATACCCTGCTACCATCTGTTGTGTCATACAGAGGGGTTGTGCTGCAAGTCGACAACACATGCTGCCATACAGAGGCAGCCAGAAGGAGCTTTCCTCTAGAAGAGACAGAACAGCAGTGAAAGGAGGCATTGGGTGGCAAAGTAAGATAGTACTTTTGACCACTTGCTACTGAAAACTTTAAATGATGGTTTATTACTTTATATAAACAACAGATAATGAAGGCATTATGATAAACACAACAAAGAACAGAAATCAACCACAATGACCTCATTAGCCACTGACATGCTTGACTAAACGTCTTTCTTCAATACTATAAAACTCTGAAAACATGTAATATTTACCAACTAAGAACAACTGTGTTCACCGTTTACCAGTGCTTTGCCACCCTGTGATCATTAAGCTGAAGAATACAACATGGGAAAAGGATGGATGAATGGAAATATCAGTAGTCCATCAATGTAATTATATGAATTCTGATGTTAACTTATCCACTACTGACTTAAACTCATGCACGGCACTGAGCAATGTTTTGATGTTTCTCATTGCAGACTTAATTTTATTAACCTTTACTCTGTGAAGTTCAAATACAATACAATATCAATACAAACATAAGGACAACAGTAATCATCATAAATACAGTATCTCTTTGACTGATGGGCGATGAATGACCCCTTAATTACTAAGTGCTTTCATAGAAGCAATAAGTGTATATTGATGCCCATTTTTGAATGCCTGCTTGTATCTCTGAGTGTTTATGTTTGTCTTTGTTGTAGAACTTACCATTTCCTGAGATCATGAGGTCATGCGTCCGGAAGCTCTCTTGCACACTGGCAAGAGTCAGTGTGGTCTGGGCAAGAAGATGGTACTTTGGCCCACTGTAGATTACAAATAATAAAGAGACACATGATAACATTACTAGATTAAACATACTTAATGAGTCAATTTGAAGATTTTGAAAGCTAAACTATGATTCTGCCTACCATTTAGCGCCAGTTGGCAAGCTGTCCCGATACACAGACCACTTTTGTATTAAAACAAACAATTATCCTGGATTCATTCCAAGCTTAATAATTTTATTTTTATGAGGTGATTTTCAGCACAAATGGTATAAAGATAAATGAAGACTAACTTCAGAAATGTCTCGGATCCTCAGCTGCTCAGCATGACAATATCCACTGAACACATTAGTCTTTTCTATTTACCACACACAATCTAAAGCCACTATTTCTCTGGGGAAGATGAAAATGAATCACAACGCTTTCACTCCTCTATTACTGACATTGATATTTTTTTCTAGAATTCTAATTTTTTAGCAATAATAAAGTGGCTATAATCTCTAAAGAGATCAGAGCAACCTTCTCCGCCAAATGTGCTATTAAAGTAAGGAATGAGAGGGAAAAAAAAACAGCTTACGGTACAGTGGTAACAGGCAAGAGAAGTGGATTGCCCCCGCCATTGCTAACTGGGCTGCTACCTCCAGTGTCCAACACAGCTCGTACTTTCTTTCCAGATGATCGTCCCAGAGAGCTGCTCAGTTTGCTCGCCAGTTTCTTGGGTGTGTTTCCTCCTGCAAATTCTTCTTCTGTGCAGCAACTGTATAACTCCACTTTAAGCTCAAAGTCAGGACCAGCCTCGCTACTGGAGAAAAGTAACAAGGCAAATGATAAAAAGGAAAGACAAAAAGAAGAAGGGAATATTAATTCAATTTAGATTGTTTATTATTAAAAGTTTTTTTATGTATAATTAATGCTTGATTAAGTTTAAAGACATATGCCAGAACACAGATACTAAGCAATTTTATAGTAGAATTTTCAGTCTTGAATCAAGGTGTCGAAATATAGTAAGCATGGCGTAGCATAATGTAACTAACAACATTTTTAAACCTGTTTAGTTCGATTCTGGGTCACAGGGAGCTGGAGCTTATCACAACTACAATGACTGCAAGGCGGGAATCAACACTGAACATGGGGTTAATCTATTAAAATGCACAGTCCCACATACACATTGTATAAATGCATTTTTTGCCAATCAAGCTAACAAGCAGATTTTAAAAGCTGTGCAAATAAAATCAGAATACTTAAGAGGGAAACCAATTGAGTCGCTAAGAGAATGTGCAAACTCCACAAAGGTAACAGCCAGGTGAAAGGCCTGAGCCCAGGTCACTGGATACTCAAGGCAAGGGCATCAAGCAGTTTGCAACTCACAGAGCTTAATATAGCACTGCACTCTTAAATGGCTTGCTTTCACTTAAAAAAAATTATTTTCTTTGGAAAATGGATGACAAACTATATTTTATTGGATAATGCTTACTACTAAAGTACATTTTTATTCTCAGTAATTCACTCAAAAAACTCCACAATGTTCAAATAATTCATGATGATAAACTTTCCCTCATCTATAAATGCTTTCAGGAAAATTTTAATAGACTAGCGGGCTCCGCCCCCTGCTCACTTCACTCGGCCGCCCCCGGGTGTGGTTTACCGGATATACAATTTAAAGAGATCGTTATTTTCATGGGAATAGTTACATATGCATTATTTTCACGTTAACTTTAAAACTTCTGTAAAAACAATACTTGTCCTTTATTTCCGTCTCGGGCGTGGGTAAATCTTTCTCGCTGGACATATAACAATGCTCGTGTTTTGAAGGGGGAGTGACTGAATGCATGCTAAGGAGATGCCGTTGGATCATCTGCTGTCTTTCTGCTGCTGCTCACAAGCTGCGTGTTCTATTTGTTGTGCTGCACGGCAATCATTTAAAAGCCTGTACAGCAGCTGTTCTTTTGCCACTTTGAGTCTCTGCCACTCGTGTTGTGAAAGGGGGACTGAATGCACATTAAGGAGTTGCAGTCGGATCATCTGCTGGCTTGTTGCTGCAGTCAAGCTACGTTTTCTGCTTGTCACGCTTTGCATCGATCATTTCAAAGCCTGTACAGCAGCTGTCCTTTGGCCACTTCGCGTTTTTGCCGCTCGCATTGTTAAAGGGGCGTGTTGGGGATTGGCTGAATGCACACTAAGGAGAAGCGGTCAGATCACCTGCTGGCTTCCTGCTGCTGGCAAGTTGTGTGTTCTGCTTGTCGCTTGTTGCTGTTTTAAGAGCTGAGAGCACATGATGTCTGTCTGCCAAAAGCATTCCAATAACTGCTTGGTTAGATGTCTGTGAACTTGTGGGGCATCAAATTGTCTTCTGAGAAGATCACATCTCGTCTCCCTAGTCTCCCTCCCAGGATTTTTTTTATAATAAAGAGAAAGCAAACTTTTAATTAATCCAAAAACATTGACTACTGGGCGCAATTTTTGCTTACCTAAAGTACCTTATCAAAAAAGCTGCCTTTCATTCAAGACCTTCTGGCGAAAATTTAAGGGAGTGATACTCAACACAACATGAGATACTTGTGATGTATGCACTCTTAGTTGCCAATGACAGAACTGCTCAATCAATAACTATTCATCAGAAAATCCGAAAATGATGTGAGACATCAGTGCACTGGTACTATACAAAACTGTGTACACATAATTATGTCTGATAAAAGATATATGCGCCACAATAGCATTGAATTAAGGTAATTCAAAGAAGATAAGAAAGGTGTTTGGTGAAAATGTTGTTTAGGAATGCTGGTTCACGTTTTGCCATCGGTATTACAAAAAAGAATAGATTTACTCATTTATAGCAGTTATGACTTGGCTCAGATAACCCAGCCACAGGGAATGCACAAACCAGTGTGTTTATTTGTGTCAGTCCCAAGCCCGGATGAATATGGAGGGTTACGTCAGGAAGGGACTGAAACCCGGACCCTTTTGGTTATAAGGCTGCAGTTCTTACCTCTGCACCATCCAAGAATGCATATCAA
The DNA here is from genome assembly GCF_016835505.1 of Polypterus senegalus. Lineage (NCBI taxonomy): Eukaryota > Metazoa > Chordata > Cladistia > Polypteriformes > Polypteridae > Polypterus > Polypterus senegalus. The sequence continues at coordinate 100,565,287 of NC_053160.1, forward strand.
CTTTCAGTTGATTGACATTTGAGCTTAGGTTTTTAACTCATTGACAGCAACATGAAAATTGAAAGATTTTTTTTTCTTTGGTCATATTCTTGAATGAAAGCGCACATGTTTATTTGATATTTGAACTAAAAAGTCTTCATACATTATACTCTTCATGTCATTATTAGCATAACATGGAAAAAGTTTCTGTTTCAGGTATGTATTCAGCATTTCTAGCCACGCATTTCCTGTCATCCTACAGTTACACAGATCATTGTAGACTCGGAACACACATGAAATGCATGTATTCCAAATAATGATATATTATTATATTATTTACCTTATACAACTCCAGGCACCTCAAACCCAGATAAACACACTTGAACTCTGAGAATTTTACGATTGGGGGTGGGGATGGGATAGCAGGCTGCTTGCTGCTTGTGCTGACTGACACATTTGCAAAACAAAAGACACTAATGAAGAGGTGCACAGGAATTTAAGGTGGCCCGGGATAATGAGTTTTTTCGCAGGCTTCAGGGATTCTAGTGTTGAGAAGGGAAGTGATGATTAGTCAGCAGCAGTATGGTTTCATACCAGGAAAGACCACCACAGATAGAGACCAGAAGGAGTTGCATTGTGTCTATGTGGACCTGGAGAAGCATATGACAGGGTGCCTCAAGAGGAGTTGTGGTATTGTATGAGGAAGTCGGGAGTGGCAGAGAAGTAAGTAAGAGTTGTACAGGCTATGTACAAGGGAAGTGTGATGGTGGTGAGGTCTGTGGTAGGAGTGACAGATCCATTCAACGTAGAGGTCGGATTTGCAATGGTGATGGATAGGCTGACAGACGAGATTAGACAGGAGTCCGAATGGACTATAATGTTTGCTGATGACACTGTGATCTGTAGCGATAGTAGGCAGCAGGTTGAGGAGACCCTGGAGAGATGGAGATATGCTCTAAAGAGGAGAGAAATTAAGGTCAGTAGGAACAAGACAGAATACACGTGTGCAAATGAGTGGGAGGTCAGTGGAATGGTGAGGATGCAAGGAGTAGAGTTGGCGAAGGTGGATGAGCTAAAATACTTGGGATACTTGGAGATGGTGGCACTGACCAGAAAGCAGGAGATAGAGCTGGAGGTAGCAGAGTTAAAGATGCTAAAATTTGCATTAAGTGTGACAAGGATGGATAGGATTAGAAATGAGTACATTAGAGGGTCAGCTCGTTGGACGGTTGGGAGACAAAGTCAGACAGGCGAGACTGCGCTGTTTTGGACATGTGTAGAGGAGAGATGCTGAGTATATTGGGAGAAGAATGCTAAGGATAGAGCTGCCAGGCAATAGAGAAAGAGGAAGGCCTAAGAGAAGGTTTATGGATGTGGTGAGAGAGGACATGCAGGTGATGGGTGTAACAGAACAAGATACAGAAGACAGAAAGATATGGAAGAAGATGATCTGCTGTTGTAACCCCTAACGGGAGCAGCCAAAAGAAGAAGACATTAGAGGGTCAGTTCAGGTTGGACGGCTTGGAGACAAAGTTAGAGAGGTGAGACTGCGTTTGTTTGGACATGTGCAGAGGAGAGATGCTGGGCATTTTGGTAAAAGGATGCTAAGGACAGAGTTGACAGACAAGAGGAAAAGAGGAAGGCATAAGAGAAGGTTCATGGATATGGTTAGAGAGGACATGCAGGTGGGGGGTGTAACACAGCAAGTTGCAGAGGACAGGGTGACATGGAAAAAGATGATCCACTGTGGCAACCCCTAAAGGTAGCAGCCAAAAGAAGAAAATGATGATGACTTGGCTCAGATCTTCTTTGATGTACGTCTAACAGATCTCTGCCTACTGAATGACTATTCTGTTGTCCCGTATTAAAACACATTTTCTTTACCTCTGGCTGTTAAAACCCCTTAATGATTTGCTTGAAAATCTCTCAGTCAGGAACTGGGAATGGTATGCTTAAACAAAGGCACCTTCTATGATGTCTTATTTTCTTTATGGATAAACTATTTCCACAAGATTGAAATCTGTGGCAATTTGTAAGATTCTCACATGGGTGAGTATGGATGTGTGCATGTATGTTCTGGTACATCATAGATGGTTGATTCCCTCCTTACTTCAGTGTTGCTGGACAGGCTCTAAGAGTACTTGCATCCCTAAAAGAAATAAGCTATCTAGGAAATGACAGATGGAATTAGTATAAGTATTAACCATATACACAAATTGTTGTGTTAAAGCCTCCAATTTCAATATCAATTAAACTGACTGGCTGGTGTCAATGATGCAATCTATTTTATATTTAATTTTATTGTCAAAAATGAGAAAATTACAATAGAATGCTACTCAGTTAAACAAATAATAACTTAATAAATACAACCATTAATTTCAAAGTAGAAAAAAATGTAAAACAAAACAAAACTCAGCCAGTCTTTAATACATTTTTAGTAGATCAGCCAGACTGTCAAATCTTAGCATATTGCTTCACATACATAATAGTTTTAAGTTCAGAAAACTGCCCATGTTATTACAACTGTTTGTTGCTATTTCATTACTAGAGTATCTTGACAATGTGTTGCACACCTGTTGCATTTTAGATTCAGAATTTTCCTTCCGCAAACTATACTTTATCTGAGTGTATTTCACTTTCATTGCTCCAAATATTAAGGGTGCAAAGATAAGCTAAGATCACAACTCTGATGAACACTCAAGTTGAAAATTGTTTGGTAATTAAATTTTATTCAGACTCTCTCTCTCAAATTGAACAGAATAAAAAAGTACATATTTTCTGAAAAGGTTCAGTTTATTCTGCTTTTAACAAGTTTGTTTTCTCATGTTAAACCAGTTAAATGCTGCATGTGGTTTTCATTATCCAATACAAATTAAATAATTAATTAATTAAGTAGGTATTTAAATTAATTAAGTAGGTATTTAAAAAATCTGTAACCAATAGTTTAGTTAAATTTTACCCTTGGAAGGAACTATCCCCCTTGCACCTCTTTGATCCTTAGGATGATGAGAAAAAACTTAACAGAAGAAAAGATACTCACAAAACAACAGTGTTGTCAAAGCAGATGTCTGTGAGTGTCCTGTCTACTATCACCATATCTGTATCATTAATCTCAGTTCCAATCTGCAGCAAGCAGAAGACGGCACATCGATGAAGGTCTACAAAGACAAACAGAAAAACACATTTGCTTGTAACCAAGTCTGAGCAAGTAGTTTGAAGAAGAATTGCTTTAAATTCATTTTTCAACACTGATAACATTTTCCAGTAGATGAGTGAAATCTTAATTAAAGATACTGATGTGTCCCTCTTGCATAAAACATTACATACTTTTAAATGCTAATAATAATCAGTTAAATGCATTTGAGGGCTAACTGATAGAAGAGGCAAGGTCTATAAACAAGAGATACAATATCTTATCATTTATGAGAATATGAGCTTAACAAAGTAGCTGGTAACATACAGTAAATTATAAGATAAGAGGGTCTGCATCAAGGAAGCTTTATCTCTCTCAAAAATTGTAGTCACTGTCAAGTTTCTGGTGTCAAGTCTCAAGTCCTGCCCCCTTTGACATATTGTAAGCATAACTCAGTAGGTACAAGAATATATTACCTCCTTTGTTTTTGAAGTACTCAGTATCTTTCCACATGAGAGGTATTCTTAAGTCTGTAGGAATAAAGGAGAATAGGCATTAATTAGTAAACTCACCAGAAAAGGAAACATTTAGAAAGAGAGCAACCAAAGATGATTAAGTCAAAGCTATGGACTTGGCACATTCTTAATAATAATTCAGAAATATGTATGTATTTGTTTTCTAAACATGCACAGTGTATTGCATTGGCCACAAGGCAGCAATGACTTTAGAAAAAGAGTGCCAGTCCATTGTAGTGCCCAATAATGCAGTACAGACTGGGCCAATTTTGGTCGACTAATTAATCAATTAGGAAAAATTTGGAAGAGCACTCATGTGAAAGTGGAAAAACATTTGTCCGGGTTTGAAAGAGTGTGAACTTAACAAAAATTCAAGCCACTGCTCTCTTTACGTTACGGTGTAGGGTTTCAGTTTAAAATCTTTTTCAACTCCAGTTTGCAGTTTCATAATGTTTATATGGTATGAGTATCTCTTTTCCAAAAAACTGATAAACTTGAATAGTCTTTTAACAATTTTAATTTGTAGATGTCTATTCTACCTCTAGTTTCTGTCTAGTCTAGGCAATTCTTAAAGCAGGTCTAAATCTTAATCAACAGGGTTCAAAAGTGAATCCTACAGAAAAACATACAATACAGTAAAAGCCTCAACACCAGGAACTCACATTTCAGTCGTTGGCTGGTATATTACTAAATACAGTAGGCTCTTACTGCTTGCTAAGAGTACAAATTTTAATTTTAATTATACTTTATTCCAATAACTGAAACTTCCCCTTATAAATCCAGTATATTCCACACCAATTACAAACATAGCACAGACAGAACAAAGCAACAATATGAAACAACATGAATACATTCATTGGGAAATATACATAAACACAATGTTTTTGTTAAATATGAATACATTTTCTTAAGAAGGTTTTTAGTCATAGACTCCACTGCAGTAGGTATGTTACACTTTGGATAACAACATTGTCAAACTATGGCTATTCAAGTTGAAAGTAATCCATTTAAGCCTAAAGTGTATACTAAGCATCATGACTGGGAGGGGAGCCAGATATGCTTTTGTGCACAGATTGCTGAATTTAGTAATAAGAAGTCCTTACTTCTGGAGTTTTTTGTCTTTCAGATTGCTGGCAGAGCACAGATGAACCCTTCCCAACCTGCCAGAGCAGCTCATGTTATGATGATGACTTTGAATCATTGAATTTGCTGTCTTTTATACTTTTAAACATATTTTGGAAACTCTATATTTCTTGTACCTGGTCTGAAATAAAGCCTGATTTGCAAAGAGACACATCTGTGAGTTATTTTTACAACAACACAAATAACAGCTGTCACACACGCGCGCATGGGAGGCAGCTAAAGGGCTCGAGTGAAGGCAGTTCTGAGCCATGCCGGGATGTGGCAGAGCGCACTAACTCTCTTTCTCACTTCCCTGTAGACCTAACCCGGGAGGTTCCACCTGTCTCTCTGGACGTCACTTCTGGGACCGAGCCAATGGAGACAGACCTTGCCAGCTCCGGCCCCCCTGATGTCACATCCGGGACTAATCCAATGAAAGATGAACACGTGCCCAATCCTTATGACCTCACTTCCTGCCTCCCCCTTTAAAAGCCTTCCCTTTTCCCTTCTCTGACAGTCTTGTTTTGGACTCTGTTGTAAGCACTTCAGTGCTGGTATTTGAAAAAGAAAACGACGTTGCAGCCAGGATACCAAATTACATGGGTGGCTGCCCCAAACCTTTTTCTGTCTTTGTCTCGTTTTGTGACACAGCATAAAGCAACACAAAGATCCAGAATATGAAAATATATGAGCAATTAAGATTGCATTAAAGCATGATTTTTTTGTTTCAAAAAATTTTAATCAAATGGCACAGCTAATAATTCACACCAGTAACAGTGAATATATTTAAAAACATATTTTGTAATCCTCTTCTGGAGATGTTCCAGTGTTCTGTAGTGTTGAAACCTAAATTGTAATCACTAAAGAAATAATTTCAATTGCAAAAAATGATATTTAGTCTGAATGAAACATTAAAATTGCTTAATTATCTTTGTGTGGCTATCTATGAAAACAACGCTGCCTTACTTTTACTTTTACTTACTTTACAAGGAACTTGAATTTTGATGTTATGTAGAGGTGCTTTTTCTCTCTCACTCGTTACTTTCTAATTGTAATCATCTCCTGTGCTTTACCACTATTGTGTTTCTCTTAACTCTGGTCCCTTCATAGGTCAAGCATTTCCCTCTTAATCTACAGGTTTAGAATACTTATCTATGACCTTGTTTGGACAATGCTGAAAAGGTAAAATCATATTTGGAAAAAGTATAAGACAGGTACATATTAAGGAAAAATAGCGAAAAATTATATACTGTATAAATTTAATTTATATTAAATGTGATTTTTCTGCAATGTATGTGTCTGTATTAACAAAAGTCATCTGGAATGAGCAAAGGGTGCAGGCAAATGTGATTTATGACCTGGGAGCGCTTCCGTAGCTGGAGTATAGTCTGCTGGAAGCACTTCTGGGTTAAATAGAAGTCCCTGAAAGTAGGGATTGGCAGCTCTCCCTGGCAGCCCCCATGAAACCCAACCGGTTTAGCTTATCGTATTACAAGTCCCAGCATGCTCTGTGGGTGTTCGGGTGGGAATCCTAACCCACGTATACTGGTATCTAGCTTATTTGGGGAGAAAATATTCACCCATTAATCATCCCCCCCAGTCCTTCCATTGCACTGGCCTCCTGAGTAGGTAAGGACCCCTGTATAATCCTGGCCAGCATTACAATTGTTGAAACCTTAATGCTAATTACTTAAAAAATATTTCCAATTATCAAAATATTAGGCTTGAATGAAAAATGAAAATTACTCAGTTATCTATGTGCAGCTGCCTGTAAAACCAATGCTGCCTTATAGCCTTTGGAAAAGAAGTGGGAGAACAACTTCTTATAAAAGAAGATAAACAGAATTAAAAATACATACATTTGCTGCAATTTCTGGCTTTTTAAATTTCTTTCTATTTGCATTTATCTATCTGACATTTTAGTGATATATGTACTGTAGGTAAGTGTATGACTTGCTCTATAAAGTGATTTCATGTTAGCACCCCACAAAAGAAGAAAGCATTAATTTTGCATCAAAACCAGGACAACCTGAATGATGGTGCAAAAATTAATGTGGTGTACGTCATGTGAAATGCCATGTATTCAGTGAGACAGTTTAAGTATACCACCTGATTTTGGACTAACATTTATTGGGTTAATTTAAAATTTAATTAATCAAAGAACAAATATTGACCATATATATTGCTAGAACTATGAATATATGCAGAAATCAATCAAACATCATTGGTAGTAACACAAAATGACAATTTCACCTGTCAAGGATATCAGCCTTAGAAGACTAAGGATTCCAACACTTGATCTTAAAGCAGTGAAAGCAGGACTTTCAATGTGGGGATGACTTGTACAAATCTGCACTTTGCTAAATGATTAATCACTGCTTCCTGTGCAGTATACTCTTAAAATTTAAGGCCACTTTCATTAATGAACTGTGAAATAGCTTAGTACCTGGTTTAAACATTATGTATTACAGTCCAATTTTGTGGGCTAGCATGAAAAGTTAACCTGTTGTATTTTGTACTGTGTAAGGCAGGGGTGCCCACACTTTTTTGGCTTGCGAGCTACTTTTAAAATGACCAGGTCGAAATGATCTACCTAGATTAAAAATTATATATATATATATATATATATATATATATATATATATATATATATATATATATATATATATTATACACACACATACATATACACACATACATACACACACACATACACACTGAGTATACTTTATAAATAAAATATATGCTTTGCACCTTGCATAACTGAATAACCTTTATGGTACAATAACAATGCAATACATTTATGGTCACTACAGTATTTGGATTTAATAATCTTCATGTGGGAAAAGGCTGACTCGCATAAATAAGTAGAGCCAAATAATGCAGTCAAGGAGCTTTTGAATTCAGCCAAGTGAAAAATGACGGCTGTCCGATTAACTGCGATTTTAGTTCCCTCACCTTTCTCTTTCTCAGATCGCTTTTCGGAAGGAAGTCAGTTTTGTAGTTTTTATGAACAGTTCAAAAGTGCTTTTCCACATTTTCCTTCTTTGGAATAGCAATGACAGATTGACAGATCAGACAAACACACTTTGATTGTGATATTGTGAGAGAAAAAAATCCTCTTCCAATTCCACATCCAGCCCATAACCAACAATTATTTTTAAATCCCTTCTTTAGTCAATATAAATTGGAAGGCTAACTACATCACTTAGATAGCTGGAGTTTTGCAGTAGCTCGTGCGTTTGATCGTGCGTGTGGGATGACCAGTGTATTAGAAGAGAAGAGATCTCAGACTGGCCGCCCTGTATGTGAATCAAGTTGCAAGTGCCATAGGGATGATTTTTTGGAATGCCACACGATCTACCTGCAGTACCTTTGCGATCTACTGGTTGCAATGTATTCATTCTTCATTGGGTCAGAAGTATAATCCTCACTGACCCATTGAAAAAAATAACTACAAATAGGAGTAATTTTTGGTTAGGTTTACAAGCAATATCAATACATTTTGTACCTATTTTAACCCCATCAAGAAGGTTATGTGTAGTTCCTGCCTTGAACCTGATAAGAAAAGGACAGGCTCTAGATTGATTAAGACCACCTGAAAATGGTTGGATGGATTCTGAACCTACTGATTCTGTAAATTTGATAATGAATAGATAGACTTTGAACCTTTTGACTGAATATGGGTAATGTGCAAAAAATTCTCCAAAAGTTTCATTTGTTCAGATTTTTAAATATAATGGATCATTATTTTTCTGCTCAAAAGACATCCTGCCTAACTAAGTGTATTCTAGAATGTGTGTCTATTGAGGGCAGTTGAGATTCCCTAGGTGAAGAGTAACAAAAAAAGATGGAAAAAATATCATGGACCACCCCTAGACAGTGAGACAGAAACAATTTTAAGATAATAATTTTAAATCCCACTCTGGTGCCCTTTAAGATTTAAATTCTGGGATGCAATTCCTGTAAAAAAGCAGCATTAACCCACCAAGATGAACTTGAATTTTAATGTTGGTTATGCAGAGGTGTATTGTCTCTATTACTCACTTCTAATTATACTTTTCTCTTGTGCTTTGCTGCATTGTGTTTCTCTTTGGTACCCTTACGACTCAAGCATCCACCTCTTAATTTGCAGATTTGGGACAATTATCTATGACAAGTTTGGAAAATACTGTAAAGGTAAAACCTTATATTTGGGAAAAGTATAAGATAGGTTCATTTGGAGGAAAAAAGAGGTATAATTTATATTAAATGTGATTTTTTTCTACATATGTGCCTATACAGTCATATGAAAAAGTTTGGCAACCCCTCGTTAATTCTTTGGATTTTTGTTTATCATTGGCTGAGCTTTCAAAGTAGCAACTTACTTTTAATATATGACATGCCTTATGGAAACAGTAGTATTTCAGCAGTGACATTAAGTTTATTGGATTATCAGAATATATGTAATATGCATCATAGCAAAATTAGACATTTGGGCACCCCAACAGAGATAGTACATCAATACTTAGTTGAGCCTTCTTTTCCAAATATAACAGCCTCTAGACACCTCCTATAGCCTTTGATGATTGTCTGGATTCTGGATGGAGGTATTTTTCACTATTCTTCCATACAAAATCTCTCAGTTACATTTGATGGCTGCCAATTATGGACAGCCTGCTTCAAATCATCCCATTGATTTTCGATGATATTTAAGTCAGGGGACTGTGACGGCCATTCCAGTACACTGTACTTCTCCCGCTGCATGAATGCCTTTGTAGATTTCGAACTGTGTTTTGGATCATTGCCTTGTTGAAATATCCAACCCCTGTGTAACTTCAACTTTGTGACTGATGCTTGAACATTATCCTGAAGAATTTGTTGATATTGGGTTGAATTCATCTGACCCTTGATTTTATCAAGGGCCCCTGTCCGTGAACTAGCCACACAGCCCCACAGCATGATGAAACCTCCACCAAATTTGACAGTAGGTAGCAGGTGTTTTTCTTGAAATGCGGTGTTCTTCACAACAAGCAACTCTGTTTGTGGTATGAGTGCAGAAAGGGCTTCTTTCTCATCACCCTGCCATACAGATGTTCTTTGTGTAAATTGTGCTGAATTGTAGAACGACGTACAGATACACCATATGCAGAAAGATGTTCTTGCAGGTCTTTGGAGGTGATCTGTGGGTTGTCTGTAACCATTCTCACAATCCTGAGCATATGCCGCTCCTGTATTTTTCTTAGCCTGCCAGACCTGGGTTTAACAGCAACTGTGCCTGTGGCCTTCCATTTCCTGATTACATTACTTACAGTTGAAACTAACAGTTTAAACCTCTGAGATAGCTTTTTGTAGTCTTCCCCTAAACCATGATACTGAACAATCTTTGTTTTCAGATCTTTTGAGAGATCCCATGCAGTCACTCTTCAGTGGAGAGTCAAAGGGAAGCACAACTTGCAATTGACCACCTTAAATACCTTTTCTCATGATTTCTATGAAGTTCAAGGCTTAACGAGCTAATCCAACCAATTTGGTGTTGCAAGTAATCAGTATTGAGCAGTTACATGCATTCAAAGAAGCAAAATTACAAGGGTACCCAAATTTATGCACAGCCAGTTTTTTTTTTACATTTGATTTAATTTCATACAATTACAGTATATACTGCTTCACTAAAAATCTTTGTTGAGAAAACACCCCAGTACTCAGATGTTCCTAGGAAATAAAAGAAATACTACTGTTATCTTTTTTGTTGAAAGTAGAGTAAATTATGATGCAGGCTGAGAGGGGTTCCAAAACTTTTTCATATGACTGTATTAACAAGAATCATCTACAGTCAAGAAGTGAATTTGCTTAGGCAACCTAAGATCCTCAGGAAGAATACTTAATATTTGGATCAATATCAACCACTTTTTCATTTTGAGGTTTTGATTTTTGTTGAATTAAATGTGGTTTAAAAAAATATACACTTACTACACACATAACTCACATAAAATATATAACATGACATTAATATTGAATCTAAATATTCACTGTTTAAATGATTCTGCAGACAAATAGAAATTGAAAAATTAGATTTTTCATTGTTATTTTCGAATTTATTAATTGCATTTCATGCAACCTTCATCACCCATATAGTGTTATGTCTTAAAAAGAAACAGCACTACTATGTACAATTTGACTGTGTAAATTGTGTATAGTCTACCCATTTACATGTGGGATGTCTTTCAGTATATCAGTTTCTTCCTACATATTAAAGATGTGCAAATCACATCTGTTGGTAACTATAATTTGGCTTGGTATGGGTTGAGGAGTTTGAGTGTACCCCATGATGGACCACCCTCTCCTCCAAAGTTGATTCCTGCCTAATGCCCAGTGTTTCTGGGATGGATTATGTCTCCTTTTACACCTATATTAGAATAAGAAAGTTAAGGAGGTGTACAGATTAATGGATATCATAAAAAAAAAATCGTAATATTTCTACACACAATAAAGATATATATGCTCTATTTTCTTATACAAACATTAACAGGAATAAGTAGGTTCATAAATGAGATGGATTGATGGTCAGTTTTGCAGTAGTTGCTTTTCTTTTTCAGTTTGATGCTTAAGTAATATTTAAGTTAAAAGGTGTGCGCAATTATGGAAGATTGAGAACACCTTTTACCAAAATATGTTAATTATTTTAACATATAAAATTCAGATATATCATTTACAAATTAATTTTGCTAAATATAAAATTTGTCTAAAACAACTTTATTAGTTGTCCAAGGTGAAAAATTTGCTTTTTATAGAAGATCAATAAATAAATATATCAAACAATAACAGCTCCCCTCAAATTCATACTATAATTAATGAAACAAAAGACATTATTGCATTTATACACATAGATGCAGTTTTGTGTATCTTAAAAAGAGTGTATAACTGTACAAAGGAGGTACTGATTTCAGACTCACCTGAGATTGCCACTTTTGCTTTGCAAGGCAGCCTATCTTCCACTGAACCAGCATCTGAAGACCTGTATATTAAATTAAATTTAAAATCAATCGGTGTCATATTAAACCACATGAACCAAATAATTACTATGTCTTACAAAAAATAAATCATGGACATGTTGTCAAAGTTTTCATACAAACTGATGATAGACCAAGAAACATCTAAGGAATGGATTTAAGTCAAAAAGGAAAATGTGCCATTACCTAAGGACAGTGGCCAACATGCAATGTCATGTTGGATTAAGAAACACTAATGAGGCTCACAATTCAGCAGAGAATGCCACACAAAGTCACTTAGGAGTAGGTGGTTACACTCAAAGCTAGAAACTTGGCTAAGTTAAATTCTTTAAATAATAATAATAAAAATCACCAGGAGGAAGCACATAAAAATATACTGGTAAAAAAAGGAAAAAACAGAAAATCTTGCATTTAATATTGTTCTTGCTAAATTATTTATGAAAATTGATTAGTTTTAGTAAAACACCTTTTATAAAATATTGTAGTTTGTAATTTTAATTTCTATATAGGATGTTCACACCTGTAAAGTACAGTACATTATTAGGCTACCAGGGCCAATTAACATCCATGATCTTGATGAATACTGCCAATGTATCTGGACTTCTCTAGCGCCTTCAACACCATCCAATCTCTGCTCCTTAGGGACAAGCTGACAGACATGGGAGTAGATGTATACCTGGTGGCATGGATCGTGGACTATCTTACAGACAGACCTCAGTATATGCGTCTCGGGAACTGCAGGTCTGACATTGTGGTCAGCAACACAGGAGCACCGCAGGGGACTGTACTTTCTCTGGTCCTGTTCAGCCTATATACATCGGACTTCCAATACAACTCAGAGTCCTGCCACGTGCAAAAGTTCACTAATGACACTGCTATCGTGGACTACATCAGGAGTGGGCAGGAGGAAGAGTATAGGAACCTAATCAAAAACTTTGTTAAATGGTGCGACTCAAACCACTTACACCTGAACACCAGCAAAACCAAGGAGCTGGTGGTGGATTTTAGGAGACCCAGGCCCCTCCTGGACCCCGTGATTATCAGAGGCGACTGTGTGCAGAGGGTACAGACCTATACATACCTGGGAATGTAGCTGGATGATAAATTGGACTGGACTGCTAATACTGATGCTCTGTGCAAGAGATGACAGAGCCGACTATACTTCCTTAGAAGACTGGCGTCCTTCAACATCTGCAATAAGATGCTGCAGATGTTCTATCAGATGGTTGTGGCGAGTGCCCTCTTCAGCGCGGTGGTGTGCTGGGGAGACAGCATAAAGAAGAAGGACGCCTCACGCCTGGACAAACTGGTCAGGAAGACAGGCTCTATTGTAGGCATGGAGCTGGACAGTTTGACATCCATGGCAGAGCGACGGGCATTGAGCAGGCTCCTGTCAGTCATGGGGAATCCACTGCATCCACTGAACAGTATCATCAACAGACAGAGGAACAGCTTCAGTGACTACTGTCACTGTCCTGCTCCACTGACAGACTGAGGAGATTGTTCCTCCCCCACACTATGCGACTCTTCAGTTCCACCCAGGGGGGTAAATGTTAACATTATACAAAGTTATTGTCTGTTTCGCTTGCATTTTTATCACTCTTTAATTTAATATTGGTTTTTTTATCAGTATGCTGCTGCTGGAGTATGTGAATTTCCCTTTGGGATTAATAAAGTATGTCTGTCTGTCTGTCTATCTATCTAAACTGCTGAGAAACCTGAAATTCTAAATAACATGCTTTAATCTGAACTACAAAGCTTTTTATTTTTTGCCAGCCGCTCATTTAACTACTCCACAGGATTGCCATCTTTCCTTGTAAGCCTGAGTATTCCCTTCAAAGAGCAGCAACATGTTGGGAAAATCTACTGGAATTTTCTCAATCAAAAGTAATCCAGTGAAAGAAGAAAGCTACAGTAGGGTAGAGGTATCCGTATTAGCATTCTCTATGTACAGCATGATTAATCCTACCTGTCAAGGCTGAAACAGATAATTAAGACATTGGATATGTGCTCAAGAAGAAGTCTGTTAAAGAGGAGGAACGTTTCTTTCACTTTTCCCAGAAATGCAAACAAAGGGAGCTTTGTTTTTTTTCAATAAGGGAGCATTTCAACACTATTTTATGCTATAAAACGATGCAGTACTTATTTTCAGCAAAAATAGTGATGACATGCTTAATTTGACAAATCCGGTGCTTTTTTTTTTTTTAACTCGAGACTCAAAATAAATCGTTGTGGAAATAGTTTTGCTCTTAAAAGTAATGAAATTGATGTAAACTTTTTTCCTTGCAATGGACTGTCTTTTCCTTCACAATATATTTAGCAGCATAATGACAATGAAGTAAACTTAGGAAGATGCCATCACCCCCATGCTTAATTAATTCCTTCCTTTGTAATCACCAGGATCAATCATATATGAAAGAATTGTGCTGCGCATGTCTAAGATACGAATCACCAAAGCAGTTCCTCTAAAGAACACCCAAGACCTCGCAACTTTTCACCATGTGAAGGGTATATGCATAACATGTAATAAGCAGAATGGCAAGCAAGCAGTGAGTTGACTTGGGTATCTTTAAGGAAATTAGTAGAAAAAAATGTAAAAATCAAGATATGGTATGGAAGTGGTGTCCTTAGATCCAACACAAGTCAGAGCCGATGGCACAAATTTAAACTTAGCTGGTTGTATCGCTTATATTTACATGTGCATCTGCTTACTTTGAACAGGGATGCCCACAGCTCCACCTTCCCACTCCCCTAAAATTCTTTACATATACAGTACATTTACATCTGCAGACTTTAAACCACATACAAATGACAAAAAACATCAAAACAAATACAAACCGGATTCCAAAAAAGTTGGGACACTAAACAAATTGTGAATAAAAACTGAATGCAATGATGTGGAGATGGAAAATGTCAATATTTTATTTGTAATAGAACGTAGATGACAGATCAAACGTTTAATCCGAGTAAATGTATCATTTTAAAGGAAAAATATGTTGATTCAAAATTTCACGGTGTCAACAAATCCCAAAAAAGTTGGGACAAGTAGCAATAAGTGGCTGGAAAAAGTAAATTTGAGCATAACGAAGAGCTGGAAAACCAATTAACACTAATTAGGTCAATTGGCAACATGATTGGGTATAAAAGAGCTTCTCAGAGTGGCAGTGTCTCTCAGAAGCCAAGATGGGTAGAGGATCACCAATTCCCACAATGTTGCGCAGAAAGATAGTGGAGCAATATCAGAAAGGTGTTACCCAGCGAAAAATTGCAAAGAATTTGCATCTATCATCATCAACTGTGCATAACATCATCTGAAGATTCAGAGAATCTGGAACAATCTCTGTGCGTAAGGGTCAAGGCCGTAAAACCATACTGGATGCCCGTGATCTCCGGGCCCTTAAACGACACTGCACCACAACCAGGAATGCTACTGTAAAGGAAATCACAGAATGGGCTCAGGAATACTTCCAGAAACCATTGTCAGTGAACACAATCCACCGTGCCATCCGCCGTTGCCAGCTTAAACTCTACAGTGCAAAGAAGAAGCCATTTCTAAGCAAGATCCACAGGCTCAGGCATTGTCACTGGGCCAGGGATCATTTAAAATGGAGTGTGGCAAAATGGAAGACTGTTCTGTGGTCAGACGAGTCACGATTCAAAGTTCTTTTTGGAAATCTGGGACGCCATGTCATCCGGACCAAAGAGGACAAGGACAACCCAAGTTGTTATCAACGCTCAGTTCAGGACAACCCAAGTTGTTATCAACGCTCAGTTCAGAAGCCTGCATCTCTGATGGTATGGGGTTGCATGAGTGCGTGTGGCATGGGCAGCTTGCATGTCTGGAAAGGCACCATCAATGCAGAAAAATATATTCAGGTTCTAGAACAACATATGCTCCCATCCAGACGTCATCTCTTTCAGGGAAGACCCTGCATTTTTCAACAAGATAATGCCAGACCACATTCTGCATCAATCACAACATCATGGCTGCGTAGGAGAAGGACCCGGGTACTGAAATGGCCAGTCTGCAGTCCAGATCTTTCACCTATAGAGAAAATTTGGCGCATCATAAAGAGGAAGGTGCGACAAAGAAGGCCCAAGACGATTGAACAGTTAGAGGCCTGTATTAGACAAGAGTGGGAGAGCATTCCTATTTCTAAACTTGAGAAATTGGTCTCCTCGGTCCCCAGACGTCTGTTGAGTGTTGTAAGAAGAAGGGGAGATGCCACACAGTGGTGAAAATGGCCTTGTCCCAACTTTTCTGGGATTTGTTGACACCATGAAATTCTAAATCAACATATTTTTCCCTTAAAATGATACATTTTCTCAGTTTAAACTGTTGTTCCGTGATTTATGTTCTATTCTGAATAAAATAAGTTGGCACCTCCACATCATTGCATTCAGTTTTTATTCACGATTTGTATAGTGGCCCAACTTTTTTGGAATCCGGTTTGTACTTGAGTAAGTGATCCACACACATGAAAATCGTAAAACATATAATAACGATAGTAATATATACTCATATTTCACATTATTCTTACTGATTACCCATTTCAATTCAAAAGAATACACTTTCCTGTAAAAATTGTGTTTTGGAATGAAAACAAATAAAACTCCCGTCACTAGAAAAAGAAGAACTTGATCCAATTCAGGAATGTTTTACTCATGGCCAATTCTGTATAGCATGCTGAAAAGTAAACAGCTTCAGTGGCCTAATAATATTATTATTGCTTATTATTTGACTGACATTTGTGTCCATGGCGACTTGCAATATATGGAATAAAATTGGCTACATTTGTTTTTCTTTTTCCAGTTGAAGAAAAGGCAGGTGAATTGACTTGCTAATGGTTACATAGTGTGAGTAGCAGGATCTGAACCAACAAATTCTGGGTCTGAGGTCTTACGTCCAAAACCTTAACCACTACACCACAATGCCTGCCAATAATATTAGCCCTAGGTTAAAAAAAAATTGTTGTACACAGAAAAGTGCTTAGGTACATAATACTACTGATACATCCTAATAAACAACAGCACTATATATAATATATACACTCACATACATTCTCTCACACATATACTGATTGGTAAAATGAAATGCCTTCGCTGAACAAAGAAAATGGTCCCCCTAAAAAAAAAAAAAAAAATAGCTGGACCAACAATGAAGTCATTACCAAAAATTGCTGAAAATGCCAAAACAGAAATGCATTGGGAAAAGGATAAAAAAATAAAATAAGGTGCTCTATGTTGTTTATATGAGAGTTTCTGTAATTTTAATCCAAGCAGCCACACTGTATATAGGGTGAACTGTTTTCACAAGAATGTTGTATGTACAAAAGTCGGAACACGCTGTTTGTTGCGTCATCACGCTCACAGGTTCTGTATGCGTGGCGTCGCGTGTTGTTTTCTGTATCTGATACGCGAAAACGCTGTACTTTCAGGAGTCTGAACGCACTTGCATTTATTCCATTGTTTGTTGACTTTGTGTGCGTCTGTTTGATGTAAGTCACGCTTTGCTGTTTATTTCAATAGAAATAATTTCTGCAAGTAATGGTAAATCTCGTAACGTTGTTTTACTAGCAAGTTCAGACAACCCTTTATGTCAAAGTGTGTTCAGTTTAACGTTCAAAATTGTATAAGTACATTCAGAAATATTGCTTCTTTATTTTATATATAAGAGCTTCAAGAAAACAGACTTGGTAATATTTGCTTAAGTATTGATTTGTCTGAGTCTGTACAGCCCTAACGTATTTCGTAAGTTTTATTTAGTACCTTTTGTCAATGAAAGCACGTCATGGCGCTGTGTTAATTTCTGCTGCCATCTACTGACCTTTTTGGGCATTACATGTTTAGTGTTCTCTGAGCCTTTATTTTGTGAGTTATTTTATGTTATTGTATTTGTTCTGTTTCAGAAACCACACATAAATATTTGTCATCAAATAAACGTTAAGTTCTACAAAGCCATTGCAACTATTCTTTCCTTTGCATCGTTCAGTAGTTAATTAAGATATTCCTACCTTAATTCTGGTCTGCTTCATCCTTCTTATCGAGGATTAGGATTTGGTGCCACAGACACACACCAGTTTGACGCACACACTGTTTAACATTGTATATTCACAATGTACTTTATCGGGATGGGACATCTTTTACTAACCATTAACATGTCACATATTTAACTTACTATAGGTCATACTGACATAAATTGTTGGAGAACATTCTGGCAGAAAATACTTGCAAAGATAGAGAGGAGTTAAAAAAACTAGGAACTGAAACTTGGTTATTAAGCAGACAAAAGGTCAAAACCAGAAATCAAAGTATCAAGAGACTAAGTTTAAAATGAATGCCAAAACAAAAAGGCAAAGTAAATGTCAAAACTAATACTAGCGGAATGCAAAAAATCATTTGACAAAAGAACCACAAAGCTATTTCTAATATCCTAATGGGCTATGGGCTTTGTGCCTTATTGATACTTTTTTTATTACCTCCTGCTCTTAGGCTGATCAAAACTGTATTCTTATAAAAATAATTCCAAACTAAGGCTGTATCCATACTACCATGTTTTAATTTAAAAATGTAATTTTTAAATGAAAATTCTCTCCATTCACACTAACATTTTCAAATTGTTCACGAAAATATTACTACTAAATGAACAAAAATGCATATAATGTAAATGTTTGTTTATACTGGAAATACATACTGCATAGACACCTTAAAATGTGTATATCTTGAAATTGGCACAATTTTAAGCCTAATATGCTATGTCACAGACGGCTGGGGTTCTTACCCGGCCGGGAGGCCCAAAGGGAACGGAAGGTGGCATAAAAAGCTTCCGAGTCAAGAGGGTGCAACCGCCCTGGACAAAAAGAGGACCACGGGAAAGTGACAAAGAGGTTCTGGCCTATTATAACCCATGGCCACTGCCAGGGGGCAACTTAAACCTCGAGGGACCTGGAGACAGTTACTTCCGCCACACTCCACAAGATGGCGGAGGAACCTGCCAAGGACGCCCGGAGTGCTTCCGGTGCAAAGGGCAGCACTTCCGCCACACCAGGAAGTGCTGCCCTTGTCATCAGACACCTGGAGCACATCCGGGCGGGAAATAAAAGGCATCGACTCCTAACAGTCGGGGAGCTAGAGTCGGAAGAGGGAGCAGGACGAAGCTCCCAGGAGGAGATTGGAGGCCAAGGACATAGTTATTGAAGACAATTGTGGTGATTATTGCTTTGTGAGCATTGTGTGGTGTTTCGGGACTGTGTTTATTATGTTTAATAAACGTGTGAATTTTATAAAGATGTGGTCTCCGACTGGTGGTGTCCGGGAAAGTCTCACAGCAGTCACCAATAGATTTTCTGAATCATTCTGAATTACAGCTTCAAGCTGTCTTTTAACATGCATTATGAGAGTGGTTACAAGCCCAACTGCCTCTCACTATTGAGCTGTCGCATGATCAGAAGAATTCCTGTCATCTCAGAAATTTCACTTGGCTGTGCTGTATAGTGTGAACAGTCTCACAAGCCAATTTTCTAACGTTGCTATCAAATTTCCTACCATTCACTGCGCAGCACAATTCCTGTGCTTCGTACATGTATATCTGATCACCCACATCATGGTATGTCAATTGGACCGAACATTCTTGTACAATTTAAGCACATATACGACTAGCAACTCTATTGTGCAGTGTGAGTAGTTGCTTGAATATGATTTCTACAAATCACAGAAAACGCAATTCAGGTGCATTCAGGTAAGCAATACAACAAGCACCATGTTGGACTATATTTTTCTTTTATGAAGGGTGAGCAATCAGGGAATGAAATGTTACAATGTGCAGGATCCAATCAGGGAACAGCCAAGCAATACACGAGAGCACAATAGTAGTCTGTATTTTTGCCTGTCCACACTGAAAAGCCTCACTAATGTTTTTTAAACTCTCTGGCTCTGTACAGCATCTACAAAATGTATTTGCTTTCATCGGTTGAAAACACTGGGGTAATGTGGATGAAAGACACAAAAACTGAGACAAATTTTGTTTTAAATAAAAATGCATTAGTATGGGCAGGGCCTAAATATACTTGTGCAGTCATTAGTGTATATGTCAGATGCTCAATCAACAGGTTAATCAGAAGACAAAGACATTATGAAGGCAATCTTTGCAATGTCTGTAGAGTAAGAACAAAGTTGTTGGTCCAAAACTAGTTGACACTGGTTACCAAATTTTCTCTGAAACTGCTGAGAGGAAGAAAGCTTCCTATAGTTAATGCATGACATGGAATTCAACAACCATTTGTAGAAAAGAGGCTCTTAAATCATATACTACAATTACTGGTGAAATTTTGTTCCTACTTTTCTGTTGTGGAATACTCTGTAAAAATGTTTACGAAGACTGAAAGGTGTTAACAAAATAGAAGATAAAAAACTGGGATTTCTGGAAAAAGGCAGAGATTTTGTCATTGGGCAGGCAAAGATCAAAACAATAAACCAAAAAACTAAAACAACAGAACTTAAATGGTCAAAAGGACCAAAAGATTTACCAAAAGGAGAAACATAAAAGTTAACCAGAAAACACTGCTAACATTACTAAAGCCACAGCTGAGAATGTAAGGCAGCAGGTGCCTTAAATAGGGCTTTCAGGTACTCCTTGACTGAACACATGAAGTGCCATGAATAAATAATTGCTGAGGAAAGGAACTTGAGGAACCTTTATATATACTGTATAAACAAAAGTATACACACACACAGGGTAAATTTTGGCAGAAGACACAACAGGGGACAGCATTGTAGATGCTTTTTAGGCGTGTCTACATAAAAAGTGAAAAATATCTAATGTGGTCTCCATGCCTATCTCTTTCTCAGAATTAAACAAGTTGCCTTCCACTAGTCTGATTTTACTGAAATTTGGCACATGCGTTTTTGCTCAATTCTAAACTACATTGAAAAGTACTATTTAATTTTGTCTACTAATGCATGTAATTATTTTCTATTATCATTGATATTTTTCACCATACTGTAGCCCATTACTGCAAAATTATTTAATAAATATAAATGTGATAACTACCATTTCAATGAGGTCATTTAATTACAAAACTTACACTTCTGAAATCTGTTAACTAAGTTCCCAAATGTACCTGAATGTTAGGCTATGCACACATTATTCAACTAGTTCTGTTTCTGATTTACACTGCCGACTGCTTCATGCACAAGTAGAACAAATAATCACAATGCACATGTAAAGTAAAAGGGACAACACCATTAAACACAGATAGCATCATCTAAAGTGTATCATTTTAAAGCACTGATTGAATTTCATTAACAAAATCTGCAAATAAATATGTTATTTAAATAAGCATTAATGCCAGTGGGACTGAGCCAACATTTAAAAAAATGTTCCTTTAGTGGCTGCTGCAGCTGCTTAAATGTTGCTTTAGTTTGGGATGGAGAACTGTGTTTTATTTCATTTAATGAATAGTCTTTGGTATTTTTTTAAATAAAAAGGCAACTGCACTTTACTTTGCTGCCTCCTGAAACAATCTCCATATTATGCAATATATACACTGTACATTTCAGATGCTCTTATTGATAAATAGAGAAAGTGTGTAGATTAATGGCTAAACTTCATGGTTCTGTTTCTCTCCATGAACACCTCAAGTTATATGAAATTCAGCAGCAACTGCACTTTTAACAAAATTGTCTTCAATCGCTCACAAACAGCAATATCAAGTTTTCATTTATTTAGTTTACTTTAAAATGGCTGTTTTTTCATCATCCAGTACACACAGCACCAACTTTTCCTGCCACAAATATGATGGATTTATTAATTGCCTAATAACATGGCATTCGAAAGCCAACCCTGCCTAACTTGGAGTGTGGTAAGGAAAGTGACTGCTATGATGATTTTATGATATTATGATATATGATATTATGATGGCACTTGACAGTGTTATTAATTACCATGAACCTTACTGAACAGTGTAAGTAGCAAGTGTTATTTGGGCAGCTTAAACTACCAGGTGGATACAAATTAACCAAAGCATGCATGAATGACACATACCCATACACAGCAGGTTTAAGAGCTTTAATGGATAAGTATGGACAGTCTCGTCAACTTGTCCAGAGTGAAATTGGAGTGCTAATAAAAACACCTCCTATTAAAATAGGAGACTTGATGAATTTGTTCTCTTAGTCCATTCATTTGTTGAAATGTTGAAAATGCTTAAAGGAGACAGTGGGTATGAACTGAAATGTGGCTCACATATTGATCGGCTTCTGTGCAAACTACCCCCTAGTTATCAAGATGGATTTATTGAGTACTTCATAACACAAGGCACAATGAGTGGAAATGCTGACACAACGTATACTGCAGGACCACTCCATCTGGTTATAGACCAAGTCACAAGCTAAACAAATCACAGAGTGAACTGTTCTTCTTTACCAAGGTGAGGACGTGAAGTCAAGAGAAAAGAACACCACCAGCCAGTGCAGAATCAGACAGCTGTGCTACAGCAGAATGTAGAAGAGACATTAAGTTACTTCTTCATTAGCAAGCTCAATTAGACAGCTTTAGTGAAGAGGTCATAGCACTTAAAACAGAGTAATTTCACAGCAAAGCTGTTTGAAAGCCCTATATCCTAAATATGATATGGATTCAGGCCTAATAAAAGTTGGCAGTAGATGGTCAAGAGCCAGAGACAATATATTCTGTTGTCCTTGATCAGGCCCATCCAACTAACAAACTTCTGATAAAAGACTATGACAACTGTCTGTTTCATCTAGATCCAGAAAGTAATATTTGCAAAAATCAGATGCAAATACTGAATTTTACAGGGTCAGGAGGCTATACGTAAACACCAAAGTTGCTATGAGCAGTGTTGTAAGTGGCACATAAATCCGGAAGTTCCAAAAATGGCAGATCTAACCCCCTGCACGACTGCACTTTTACAAACCTATATCTGGTCTACAGGAGTTGATTGTTTCAGCCGTTTACTATCAAGATTGGGAGAAATGATGGAGAATTATCTTTAAGTGCCTGACCACTCAATCTGTCTACTTGGATGTAATAGAGAGCATGGACACTGATGCATTCTTGATGGCCTTTAGTAGGTGTGTGGCCCACAGAAGTAAACCATTCTATGTTCTTTCATACAGATGCACCAATTTCCATGGAGAAGTAGAAATTTGGGAAGGATTTGCTGCCATGGAACCAACCCTTAGAGACCAACTTGCAAAGGAAAATGTAGCATTTAATTTCAACCCTCCAAGTACTCCTCAATTTGGTGAAGCATGAGAGCAAGAAATAAAGTCAGTGAAAAATTACTTCAAGGTTGTGCTAGGTGAACAAACTGTAACTGAGCCAGTGCTACATACTATTCTAATTGAACTCGAAGGGATACTCAATTCAAAACCTTTTGGGTATGTATCCTCGGATGTTGCTGACCCTGACCCAGTCACACCTAATGTACTGCTGATGGGACAACGTGATGCCTCATTACCGCAAGTTGTTTACCCAAAGGAGGACCTATTGGGTCGAAGACGGTGTTACAGCCAGAAATTGGCTGACCATTTCTGGACAAATTTCGTGATATTTCACTCTTCAGATTTTCAACTTCGCCAAAAGTGACTCAAAGACACTGGCAACTTAATGGTTGGACAGTTGTCATGGTCACCCTCAGTTTCCAAGAGGCCAGTGTCCAATAGGGAAAGACACTGAGACATCTGAAAGGGGTGATGGAAAAGTTTGCACAGCCTGTGTCCAAGTGAATAGCAATTATTATAAACCTCCTTTGTCAAGCCTGATACAGCTTCCTGACTTACCAAAGGATACCAAAGACTGTAAAGAATACCTTAAACATCTTACTGTTTTCAGATTTGTTGCACAAATTTGGGTGAGGCTGTGTAAGAAATTTTAGTAAGTCTCGCCCTTGCAAGAAAATGCTTTTTTCTGTTACTTAGAGTTTTGCTTTCTGCCACATTGGTTTACCTACAGCATGTTTGTTTATCAATTATCAATTGTTTGTTATGTTAAATAAAATATAAAATACTGGAATTCACCAGCCTGTCATCTCCAGTCATTTGACTGTTACTCCTGGACTCTGCTTTCTGTGAATTAGTGCATTTCCAGAGGTCCCTTAACCATGCCATGGTCACAATTTTAGGATCGCATTACAATATCTTTAACAGTCAGATTAATTGGTTACATATTTTAGTGGGTGCTCAGATATTTGGTGATTTGTTTCTTTGGTGTGCAAGGTAATCAGTATAGCGTGAATAGCTAATACCTTGCAGCAGTGATAGGACTAAGTTCTATCTATGCAAGTCTAAAGTAAGTTTTAAGCCCTGATTTTCAAGTCAATTCTCAAGTCAAATCTTAACTTTGTGGCATGCAGCTGGGGGTGGTACCCAGCCAGGACTCCCAAGAGGACCGGAGGAGGGCTCACGCCTCCTCCAGACCATGAGGGGGTGCCCCAATACCTGGAGAGCCCTGGACCTCAGCACTTCCGCCACACCAGGAAGTGCTGGGGGGGGGAGAGGAGCAGGGACACCTGGAGTGCCTCCGGGGATGCAGCCGGCACTTCCGCCACACTGGGGCGTGTTGGTGGAAGATTGCTGCAGCACACCTAGAGCACATCCGGGGGACAATAAAAGGGGCCCTTCATTCAGGGCGGGAGTCGGGTAGAAGAGGACGAGGTCTGGGAGAGGTAAGAGGCGGCCTGAAGAGAGGAAAGGCATTGTGGAAAGAGGCCTGGACTTTGGGGTGATTGGTGCTGTGGCACTGGGTTGTGCACTTTAATATTTGTAAATACTTGCAAAATAAATGTGTGTTGGGTGACATAACGATGTCCGTCTGTCTGTGTCCGGGCTGTTTTCCACACTTATAATGGTTACATTCAAGAAAGTCAAGCTGAGTCACTGGATTTGTGTAGCATGTCAAGTAAAAAAAGTGCTTACACTTTAATCATTATTCACAATTAATCAAATTATGATAATGTCTGTAATGTCTAACATCTAAACTGAGAACAGACTTTGCCAGGGAAAACTATTTTAATAAGAAATAACAGCAAATAGCATAAAAATAATTGTTTTATTCTGAAGCAATTTGCATAGGTACTATTAATTTTCCACAGTATCCTCATAAATGCACTGCGTTTAAAACACATTCTACTTAAGGAAAATCATTTTTGAAAGGTTATATGACTTCTGAGTAACGTAGCTTCATCAACTCTCATTTTACAATAGGTTCTTTACATAATTTTGTACATTTATAAATCAAGAAAATATTTAAAACAAAGTTAATTCAAAATGCCCTGCGCTTGCAGGGAATTAAGTCTGACAGGATTATTGCACTTATTTGTGAATAGTGAAGAGCGCTGTGAGTTTGGCGAAATCACAGAAATGTTTGGGAGCTTCGTCGAACTCTGCAAAATGTACTGAAGTCAATAGGGAAAGAGGAATCAAGCTATTTTTTAATTGATTATAATGGTACAATGGCATTTACTTTTTCCTGAGGGCTACAGAAGCATCTTTCAGAAATGCAGGACCAATTATTTTCGCCAAAAATATGAACTGAACAGTGAGGCAGCAGTGCTAACCACTACACCACTGTACCTCAAACAACAACAGACACAGCTGGAATGATAACCAGAAACAAAATACATCAAATAACCACAAACTAGAAATATGTAAAAAAAAAAAAAAAAGTCTTTCATTGTGCTCACGGAGTTCCAGTCTTGGGGCACCCATTAGTTGTGTGATGAAGATGAAGTGGGACTAGATTGTTTCATTGTTTGAAGTCATGACTCTGGGTGCAGTGGGAATTTCCTTTTATGTTTCCAAAATCTGTGCTTTTCACTTTTTTCTTCCATACAAACACTATGTAATAAGTAATAAATATTTTGTTATTATTATTATTTCATTGGGTCACATATTTTTTTTTCCCCGGGAAGGGAAGAGAGCTCCTTTAAGACTGGTTTTGGATTGTAGCTCCAGCACACGGCTAATTATGCATGTAAATTAGCCATGCAGCACACAAGGATCAGTATGATGTATCTGGTGGCAATAATCATAAAGTAGTAGGCTGTATTTGGGTCTGGGATCTGCTTGACCTGTATTACCAGTTCCACAGTCATCTCTAGAAAATAATTGCATATTCAAACATCAAAGATAAGTATAAAAAATTTTAAGTAAAATACAGTATTAAACACCTGGCATCTGCAACTTGATGACATGACAACTGTAGATTTTATAATACACCTTTGGCAGTTTTTAGCTTGTGCAATTTTTGTTTTTAGCAGGAAATATTTTCTCAAATACCACAAAACAAATCAAAGTTGCCACATTACAATGAAACAGCATGAGGGTTCTTTGGCTGAAGTGGTACATCAGTTGGAACAATGACACATCGGCCACAGTGCCAGTGTTTTGAGTCCAACTTTCCAGAAAACTAGATAAAGTTTGAAAATGTTTGTTCCATGTTAGTGATTTTTGACTTGCAGATGGCTCATGCACAGGGCTATTCCATTATTTGCAACATAGTCTATAGTACATTTTGAATATCCAAAATTGAAAATCCTCAGCACTGATCCCTCCATTGCTTTTGCACTCCATCATGCTTATATTACTATTAAGCAAGTCAGAAAAATTAAGACTGGAGTCTGACTGAAGTCAAGTCATGTTACTTGACTCACTCACCTCTACCTTGTGTTTTAATTCTCTTCTGTTAAAGGCATAATTAGGGCCAGTCATTTGAATATTTTGATTAATAATTAATCCTGGTTTATATTATCTTTGCCCCATTGAAACATGACTATCTTGCTAATCTGAGTGAAGGCATAGGCACATCCTATCATAATCAAATTAAAATTCCTGGAAGCCTCCAGCTAAATTTGTTTCAAAGTCATTACTAATGCCATGAGACTCCAATAAGTCAGTTAGGGCCAAATCGTCAAAAAGGAGTAAGACAGGGGCATTAATATTGCACTAAGAGAAAGGCTAATCAATTTGAATGAAATTGCAAACATTGTTTTGTTCATGTCATAATTTGCTGCAAAAGGACCTGGATAAAATATAACTATTACTCTTTAACAGAGGATTCTTCAGCAGAACCTCACAGTATCTGTCCATAAGCCTTAGCTTAAGCAAAGGTGGGTCAAGCAATAAGACAATTATTCAACACACATGAGCAAATCTAGGTTAGGATGACTGAACAGAAGAAAATTTGAAATAACCTAGTGAAAATCTAAGCTATATCCCATACATATGTTATAGCCTCACCTGAAACTAGAACTTCAAGTGCATCAAAGACTGGGCATGAGATTCAAACCCAGGGCACTGGATCTGTGATCTGTGAGAGAAAAGTGCTAACCATGGGTTATGCAGCTGATGCACATTAAACAGCATTTTATTTTGTTTTTCCAATATTTGCTTTGCATCACTTTATTTAATATCTGATTTTGGTTAAAAAGCTGGCTGGCACCTTGGCCCTGTGTAAGTGGGTTAAGAAAATGGAAGAATGTGAAAGCATTCAGTGTGAAAATATTTTCAACTAGCCATCCCCCACAGCTTTGCCCGTGTAGAACTGAATCAGGACAGCGAGGAGGGCCCAGCCCGGCTCCCTACTCCTGACATCACGGTTCCCCCTCCCCTTAGCCCGAAGCCTCTGTCTCGGATTAGCACGAATATACAGTTAGGTCCATAAATATTTGGACAGAGACAACTTTTTTCTAATTTTGGTTCTTTGGTGGCAATGACAGCCTAAAGTCTTGAACTCATGGACATCACCAGATGCTGGGTTTCCTCCTTTTTAATGCTCTGCCAGGCCTTTACTGCAGCGGCTTTCAGTTGCTGTTTGTTTGTGGGCCTTTCTGTCCGAAGTTTAGTCTTCAACAAGTGAAATGCATGCTCAATTGGGTTAAGATCAGGTGACTGACCTGGCAATTCAAGAATTTTCCACAACTTTGCTTTAATAAACTCCTGGGTTGCTTTGACTGTATGTTTTTGGTCATTGTCCATCTGTATCATTAAATGCCACCCAATCATTTTGACTGCATTTAGCTGGATTTGAGCAGACAGTATGTCTCTGAACACCTCAGAATTCATTCGGCTGCTTCTGTCCTGTGTCACATCATCAATAAACACTAGTGTCCCAGTGCCACTGGCAGCTATGCATGCCCAAGCCTTCACACTGCCTCCACCGTGTTTTACAGATGATGTGGTATGCTTTGGATAATGAGCTGTTCCACACCTTCTCCATACTTTTTTCTTGCCATCATTCTGGTAGAGAATGATGTTTATTTCATCTGTCCAAACAATGTTTTTCCAGAACTGTGCTGGCGTTTTTAGATGTTCTTTAGCAAAGTCCAATCTAGCCTTTCTATTCTTGACGATTATGAGTGGCTTGTACCTTACAGTGCACCCTCTGTATTTACTTTCATGCAGTCTTCTCTTTATGGTAGACTTGGATACCGATATGCCTACCCCCTGGAGAGTGTTGTTCACTTGGTTGGCTGTTGTGAAGGGGTTTCTCTTCACCATGGAAATGATTCTGCGATCATCCACCACTGTTGTCTTCTGTGGATGTCCAGGTCTTTTTGCATTGCTGAGTTCGCCAGTTCTTGCTTTCTTTCTCAGGATGTATCAAACTGTAGATTTTGCCACTCGTAATATTGTAGCAATTTCTCGGATGGGTTTTTTCTGTTTTCACAGATTAAGGATGGCTACTTTCACCTGCATGGAGAGCTCCTTTGACCGCATGTTGTCTGTTCATAGCAAAATCTTCCACATGCAAGCACCACACCTCAAATCAACTTCAGGCCTTTTATCTGCTTAATTGATAATGACATAACGACGGACTTGCCCACACTTGGCCATGAAATAGCCTTTGAGTCAATTGTTCAATTACTTTTGAGCCCCTGAAATGAAGGGATTGTGTTAAAAAAATGCTTTAGTTGCCTCACATTTTTATGCAATCGTTTTGTTCACCCCACTAAATTAAAGCTGAAAATCTGCACATCAATTGCATCTGAGTTGTTTAATTTAAAATTCATTGTGGTAATGTACAGAACCAAAATTAGAAAAAAAGCTGTCTATATCCAAATATTTATGGTTCCTGCAAGCAAACTATGATACTTAGCACGATGAGAGAAGACACAATATCAACTGGAATATTCAAGCAAATTAAAGAATTAAACCTGATCAAAATCCGTTAAGTAGTTCTCTCGTGAAAAGCGGACAGACAGACAGACGTTGGATTTTATATAGACACAGATAATTGTGGAAATCTGGAAGGAAACAATTGTCGTTTCACTACACTGTAAAAATAAAAACATGAGCTCAATATGATTTGACAAAATGAAATAAGAATATTCATTTTTTTCCTGTTCAGACCAAAAAAAAAAAACTTGATCCATGTATTTCAAAAACCACTGAATATGAAACAATTAAATATTACCAGTGAATGATGCCTGAAAGATATCAGTGAAAGAAAATAACACTTTTAGAACAAATACTTTTCTCTGATAAGAAGAAATATATTAAGAAGAACTACAATTTTCCAATTGCTTCTTAAAATAATCCTATGAAATTACTTGACTAAAATAGCAGCAGTACATCAAAAGCTCCTTTCATCATTCGAGCTTCTGACAGTTATAGTTACCAAGCAGGAGTCATTCTTGCTAAAAAACAATAAAAAATTTGTCAGTGAAGAGCTGGTAAATGAGTAAGGTGGGTAAAGTGAAAACTATTATTATGTAAAAAAGTTCAAAGACTCCATAGTCATTGAAAAAATGATGACAACAGACAGGATCTGTCAGTTGTATGATTATTAGGTGTTATGCTTTTGTTTTTCCATTTATTGGATGAATCAAAATCTACACCACATTTATATGAGTTTAATAGATCTATCCAAGGGTAATATTAAAAAAATGGACTGTACAGATTGCATTTGCAATGGGCATTCAGCTTTGTCAGTAAAGCATGCCAGCTTCAACCTGGAAATAAATAATTACTCTCTAGAGTCCCAAAAGCACAGAAGACACAAAAATACTTTCAAAAGTTGCCCTATGGGGGGGAATTACCGTCAAAACTCTGACTAGATACAAAAAGGACCTAGAAGATTTTTTATAAAAGATTTATTTTAACAAAGACTCTGCAATGCAAGACGTTCCTAAGAACACAAAGAGAAAGCAAGGCAATCCACAGTGAACAAAGTCTCAATACAGAATCCTAAGGCAAAGCTGAAAACAGCAACAACAGGTTAAAAAAATCCAGGAAATCACAAAGGCAAAAAGCACAGTAAAACACAGGAAACACTCCAATCCCTAGTGTGTGTTCGAAATGAACAGCCAGGAACTATGGAAGGCCCTACAATATATAGGATGGAAGTCAGTTCCTGGCAGTGATTGGCAGATGACCCTACCTCTTGGAGGACCACCTACAAACAGATGGGACATAACTAAGGCATTTTTTAATTGCAATACACACAAACAATAATTCACATAATAAACAAAAGAAACTTTTATACCAATAAATGGCACACAATTAGACAAAACAGACAGGAAACGCAGCTTTCAACCACAGCAAGGGGAGAAATGCTGGCTGAAACATGGCACTTGCCAGCATTTAACAAAATGTGAAAAGTACCGTTTATGACCTATTGTGACACTAGGGGATGCTGTTGCCCTGTGAAACCCCACAGACAAATGTCCAGGACACCAAGTAAAAGCACTAGAACAGTGGTGGGGAGCCTTTTTTTCGCACTAACGCCACTGACGACTGCATTAACTCGAACAAGGCCACACCATTATGAAGTCATTAACAACATACAGTATATAGGCATGCTTTTATTAATTATTTATTATTAAACTTTATACTGACCTCAAAGTGTGTAAAAGTGTAAGAATAATCCATAACACAAATTAATTCTGTAATTTCCAATGAATTTTATGAGTCTGTTTGTTGGTTGACAATTCATTAAAACTTGGCTCAAAAGTTGTTGTTCTTAAACGTAGCTGACCTTCCAAATGGTCATCTGTCAGGACTGTGTGGTATCGATTTTTAATGTACTTCATATGAGAGAATGTACATTCACAAATGTACGTGCTACCAAAGCATGTTAACCACCCGTCGAGCGTGTTCGCACAGAATGGGGTAGATATAAGCATCACTCCAAAATGAAATCAAATCCACGGAATTTTGGGATAGCTTGTGTTGAGCATTTGGATCTTCACTAAGTTCCAACAATTCCATTTGGAACTTCTCTGGCACATTGTCAGGTTCCATCAGGTGTGGCTCTGAAACCGTAAATCATTGTCATTGACGCGGATATTGGAGAATCAAGCCTCAAATTCAGCGACTAGTGAACCGAGCACTTCACAGAACTCATCAAAATGTATTTTTACAGATGGGTTGTTACTGGCAAAATTACTCAGACACGGAAAGAATACGGAGAGCTGCTGCTTTTGAAACTTGCCGTGAAACAATTTCAACTTGCGCTGAAAAATTTTAATACTCTGCCAGAGGTCACAGACACTTTGATTTCTGCCTTGGGGTTGCTTATTCAGACTGTTGAGTTCACTCAAAAGATCGCTGAGAAAAGCCAGGTTCATGCAAAAGTTGATGTCATCGAGTTTACAAACTACTCCTTTGGATGCATAGAACTCTTTGATGGTGCCTTGCAATTCATAAATTCTATTTATAACAGATCCTCTTGACAACCAATGAGCGGTTGAGTAATATAAAATGTCCTCTTTCTCAGTTGAATCATCATTTTGGAGGAGTTCTCTAAACTGGCGATGATTGAGGGCTCGAGTTCGAATGAAATTCACAATACCAACGGCGTCTTCCAATGTGTTGTTCAAGGTTTCAGACTTGGCACATAGAGCTTGTTGGTGTATAATACAATTCAGTGACAATAATGTGTGAGATTCCGGATATTGAGAGTGAATTTGTTGTTTAAGTAGAGTCACAAAACCGCCTGTTGTTCCTACCATTGCAGGAGCTCCATCTGTACAACAACAACAACATTTACAGCAATAAGTCTCTTTAGATCCAATTTCTTCTCTACACAAGTGTTGTTAAATTCTGTGAGAATATCTTGTGCCTTTGTTGTTGAGACTGATTAGGGGCAACAACTCTTCATGGATGTCAAATGTTGGTGACATCGCTCTGATGAAAATAAGCAGTTGTGCTGTATCTGTTGTATCGCAGGATTCATCCAACGCTACAGAATACTGACTCTTGACATATTTTGTTCAGTTGATTTTTTAAGTCAGCCGCAATTCCACCTTGGCGCCTCACAATTGTTCTTCATGATAGAGGTAAATCTTTACATTTTTGAAGTTGAGGTGGTTCGAGACACTGAACAACTTCAAGCATGCATGATTTGAATAGTTCTACATCATTATATGGTTTTCCAGCAGCACCCAATTTGAAGGCGACTGGAAACGTTGCCTCAACCTCTGGATTGTGAGAGGATGATTTGAATTTGGCGAACATGGATGTTTCTTTTGTATGGCTGTTGTTCAAGGAATCATACACTTGCTTTCTGGCCTCATCTTTTAAATTGATGTACTTCATGTGTGACTTACAACTCTCATAGTGCTGTTTTGCATATGATCTTTTTAATATTCTTATTTGTGTCTTGCATCTTAGGCACATCATGGAGTCTCCTTGGTTTGACATGAAAAAATCCAACTCTCATTCACTGTTGAACTGTCGATTTTCATCATCTACATGTCTGGATTTCTTTGACGGCGGTAACTGCATTATATGGCCAGTAAAACACAACGATAATTATCAGATGAGGAAATGATGGATCGGACTACTTTCGTTGAAATTTAAGCATGCTGAACTTTAATCCTTTTCGGTGCCATTTGATTGGCCACTTTAGCTACCACGGGAAATAATTACAGCGGTACTCACGAAAATCTACAGTGCGCATGCAATCTATCCGTAGTAAATATCTAGCTTGACTACTATTGGCATAACTTGCATTCAGTTTAGCTGTATTTCGTTAGCTGTCATTGACCATTCCGTCAGGTATGAACGCGGTACCCAAACGAATCTTCGTTTACGTTGTTTGTTTTGTTGAACATTTTGCGGCTAGTCGAACAAGCCAAAAGGCCGCAATCACTTGTTTCACTGATACCTTCATGACGGCCACAAAAAAAGACCTCAAAGGCCGCACTTGCCCACCTCTGCACTAGAAATATTTTTAATTTCTTTTCTTTTTGATATTGTGCCACAGTAGACACCACTAACAACACCATAAAGAAATTAATCTATAATCAATACAAATACTAACAATAATCCTCCTCTCCTCCCAGCAGCTCTGTCACACTCCCTCCCAACTCCGGCTCAGTTTGCTGGGCTTCCCAGAGTGCTTTATATAGTCTGTGACCCGGAAGTCATGTGATTAAGTCAGATAAAGACTTGTATTTTTCTTCAGCCCGGAAGTATTTCTGTCCTTCCGTCCCCATGACTTGGGATTACTTACGGGCTATAACAGAAACAAAAGTCTCCATGTCTCCCTGCAGCGTCCCCTGGTATCCAGCAGGGCTGTGGAGCCGAACTCCATTTTCCACGATGCCCTGCGGGAATCCGGGGCACCTCCATGTCGCAGGGAGGACTCCATCTACCGGCCTGGATGTGTTGGCCGGGGTAAGCTGCCGGCCATCTCTCACACTATTTAAACATACATTGGTATACAAGTCACTGTTTTCCTCTGTGAAGCTCATTAAGTCAAAGTACTAAGTTTTCCTGAACTTTTGATCTAAACTTTGAGACAGCAATGAGGTATGTGTCAGGTTCAAACTATTACCAATGTAATGATCATAAAAAATAAAAATAATTCTGAATTCCTTACAGTTCAATCCACATGTCACTTGAATCATAAAGTACTTTTTTATTTAAATACTGTACATCATGCATGTCAAACATGCGGCCCGCATGACAGGTCCTAGTTAGCACTAAATTTGTACAAAATGATTACTGTCGTTTGTGATTGAATCATTCTGCATCTTCAGCGTTACATATTGACTTTTCTTACTTCTGCCTTCTGACAAAAGCACGTTTTCCCATGGCATTACGGTACCAGAAACGTCATCTGCTAGTATAGTTGCAGCCGCGAAGTCGCAACTGAAGTGGTAGGCTGCGGTCTTGGCCCACTACCGAGCTGCGAGAGAACTGCCAGCAACAGAGACTCACTCAGTGAAGGGCTACAGCAAAAAGGCTGCCCCCTTCACTGAGGACACTTTTCAGAACGTTAGGCAGGCAAGGCTTTGCAGCGGCGCAGAGAGAGGAGAGACCGCGGTGACAGTATTACAACAAGGTATTTTTATGTTTCTGACAGTTTCCCCATATGACACGAGTCCACAGAAATCTCTTTACTACGAAGTACATTCAGCAGCAGATACTTTCATTACAACAAAGTGACCGTGAAATGCTTGAATGAATCATCCACAGAGCAGTTAGTTCTATGGTCACAGCTCAGTTGTGGACATTTGCACAACGATCCCCAAATAGAAACAATGTAAAAAATGTTCTTTCTTCGAACTTTCCTCGTACTGTTTTTTTGCTGTTTTTGTTTTGTGTGGTTTTAAGTGATACCTTTTCCTTATTGCTCGTCAACATTTGAAAAACATCCATTGGAATTTAACTCTTCTATAGAAATGGTATACTTGCTATATGCAAAAAAGAAGAAAAATCTCGGGTTGCAAACGTATGCGAACTGCTGCATTTGAAGACGCCGAAAAAGCCGTTTTTATATGGTTGCAGTGATGCTTGTTCAAGAAACATTCCTATTAATTCGGCAGTCATTCAAGAATATATGATGTTTTTAAACTCTCTTGGGACCCTGACAAACAATCTCACACGTGGCAATAGTGCTTCGGGACGCACTTCAGCGTGTCGTTCCCGTTGGGTGGGGGGGGGTCCCAGATCCCAAAAGAGTTCAGAAACCTCACAATATGAAGAAGAAGAAAAGGATAACTGTGTTGACCACAACATGCTCCCGCATTTAGGTAATGTTCACATTGAATTCCTCCCAC
This sequence comes from Polypterus senegalus, assembly GCF_016835505.1. Classification (NCBI taxonomy): domain Eukaryota; kingdom Metazoa; phylum Chordata; class Cladistia; order Polypteriformes; family Polypteridae; genus Polypterus; species Polypterus senegalus. The sequence continues at coordinate 100,600,055 of NC_053160.1, forward strand.
CCAATTGCATGACAGTGCTTCAGCCATTGGATTTGGGCATCATTCGCACCCTGAAAATGTATTATCACAAGAAAATGCTGAGAAAAATTCTCATCAGCATAACTTGTAGATAGGAGAAGATTAAACTAAGCTAAGCTAAGAGATAGGAGAAGATTAAACTAACACGAAAGAAGCTATTGAAGCTGCTTCCATTTCTATCGTCCTATCTTTGTGATGCACGTTTTCTGCAGTGACAGCAACCAAAACGAGATTACGGAGTAGACTGAAAATAAGCAACACACTTCGCGTGTCACTATCTTCCATCCTCCCCAGATGGGATCGTCTGGTTGCAGGAAAACAAACTCAGGGCTCTCACTTATTCTGCATTATGTTAAGCTGTATAATTTCTATTACTATATTATAACTTAATAATAATAGAAATGTAATGTAAATTGTGTATAAAACTGCCCTACAAAACCACCCATAACCCACAAAGTCCAACCTCCAACAACCCACCCATCCCTGGAAAAATTTGCTTCTAGTAAAGCGGTCCTTGGTGTCAAACAGCTTGCGGACCACTGGACTTACACTACTGGCTGGGCTGCTGTGACTGGCCACTGGGCAGAACTGACCATCATGAGTAGTAATAGCTCGCATATTTTCATGTTTTTTTGCTCTAGTTTTATGTAATTTTGTGCTAGTATTGTAACGAACAGTTAGTGCAGACTACAGCTGAAGATCTGAAGTGGACGCGAAAGGTGGCGAGTTGTTTATTAACGGATTTTTGTGATTTTCAGTTTGTATAATTAGTATAGGTCGGGGGGCTTTTTGCATATCGGCTTATTTTACAATATTAACTTTGAAGTAAAGTAAAATATGATTTTTGGAGGATTTGTTTTCCAACATGTATTACTGAGCAATGAATTCAGTGAGCATTTTCGCGATTTCAGTTCACACGAACAGGACTTTGAGCTGTTTACGTCACCATTACTCTTACAACATTGAGAATGCGCCTGAGAATATTCAATTGGAATTGACTGAACTGCAGCCAGATTCTATTCTGATGGCAAAATACAATGAAGTTGGTGTGCCAGACGTGTATGCTTACCTGCCACCCTCGTATGTGCAGATCCCTAAGTTGGCATCGAGAGTACTGTCTATGTTCGGAAGCACTTACCTTTGTGAGAAATTGTTTTCGTTAATGAAAGCTACCAAAACCCCACATCGCTCAAGACTTACTGTCGACCACAATTCATCCCTCATAAAAGTTGCAGCTGCACAAGATTTCAAGTCTGATATTGACAAACTGGTTACTAACAAGAGCTGCCAAGTGTCATGACAAAAAAAATAAATCTCACACAGTAAGACTCCTATATAAGCAATGAATATAATATAATGAATATAATATAATAATATAAGGACTTAGTTAAGAGGCTAAGGCTCTAATTGTACGCTGTTGTAAGGAGATTGTATGGAAATAAATTGCTTTTCTTTAAACTTTGTTACATTTTTAAAGTTTTCAGTATTGGAAAGAAAGCTACAGTAACTTTGTATAATAGTATAATAGTATTTGTTACAGTGCGGCCAGCTGACGCAGGTATGGCAGTCGAAGAGGCCCACCAATGGTAGTGAGTTTGACATGCCTGCTGTACGTGTCTTGTAAGTTTAATGATTGAACATTATAACGAAAAAACAAAACAATCCTCTTTTCATCTATTAGTCTCCATGATAAAGGTGAATCCCTAATTGATAAACATGAGTCAAGTAAGAATCAAGAAATAAGAGTTAACAAATAGAGTCAAAAAAAGAAACTGTTATTCTTAGCCATTTTCTCAACACAAAGGCACACTTTTGGAGTAAATTAACTTCTTCCACTGCCAGCTAATATGTTGCTATTGTCCTGCTATTTAGAAAATACCAAAGAGGGGTCTTCCACCATTTCACATTCTCTGTGATGACACATACCTGCGAGCCATCTTCTGCATAATTTGAGACTCCTTCATCTTCTGCAGTTCAGACATGTAGGCCATGATGCGAGCATTGCAAGTCAACAGGCTCTTGGCTGCTTCAAGGGCCTGTTCTCGCTGAGAACAAGCAGCCAGCAGTTTGCATGCACCATCACGCATCCTGATCTCATGATCGATTTTCTTTTGGATGTCACTGTCCTGTACATATGAAGAAAAAAGAAGGGCAATTGTAAGAAAGGATGCAATAATACTGGCATACTAGAGTAACATTATGGAACAAGACAGCATACTAGATAAAGAGCGTACTATAGTATGGGTGCAAATAAAATCTAATCAACTGTTAAAAAAAGATTTTATCTTTCCCTCATATGCCTACACTTTCCAGTGTGGTTGATAAATATATTTGCATCTATGCCTGTTAACAGCAAAACCTTATGCTTTTCAAATTACGTCTAACAAAATCATGACAAAAAAGAATGGAACTTTTGTGTAACACGTCACAAGAGACATTGGCAAATTTCACAATTTAGGTTAATTCTGAACCCACCCCAGGAAAAACAGAAGGTAGTCTCAGACATTAGTTGCAGTTGTCCTTTATCCAAATTAGAACTTTAACCTGGTGATTTAACATATAAATTCTCAGATATACAGAGTGTTGGTAGTGGGCTGCAAAGCACCCCAGTGGTAGGAGGTGAGAATAGATGATACAATAATTCAATCATTCTTTTTCTTTCTGCCATATTCTCAACAAGAGCAACTCAGCATGTACTATAAATATAAATATACATTTTTGTTCCGGCCCCACATCCGAGTAGCAGCCTTTCCAGCAGCTCCGTATATGACTTTATCTTTTTACCTTTTTATCTCTATTTTTCTCTATTCACTGATCACTTCTACTACTTTCTTTTATGTGGAATTGCTCCCTGGACACTTTTTACTATTTTACTACTTGACATGGATTTTTACACTCCGAGAATCGCCTATTCAAGTAGTCAGCTTAAAGCACTGAGAAGAAATGCTTATGCGGTGTGGTTCCTTATTTACCTGATGAGGTAAGAAGACAATATCGGGCAGCCAGCGCGCAAAGATAAAAGATAAGATTAAATCGAGACAACTTGAGAGAAAATGGCGTTATAAACCGTCGGTGCCTTCTGTGATCCTGGGAAATGTAAACTCACTACCAAATAAGATCGACGAACTGGCTGTGCTGGTGAAAAATGTCAGAACCTACAGAGAATGCAGCTTGCTGTGTTTTAGTGAAACGTGGCTAACGACTACCATCCCAGATGCTAACGTGGAGCTACCGGGTTTAGCACAGTTAGAGCGGACAGAGACGCAAGTACCTGCGGAAAGAAGAAAGGAGGAGGACTCGCTCTCTATGTCAATACAAAGTGGTGCAACTCAGGACATGTAAACGTTAAAATCTCCAATTGCTGCAGGGACATCGAACTGTTGGCTGTAAGTCTGCGTCCCTATTACTTGCCCAGAGAGTTTGGACATGTGATTGCTGTTATTGTTTACATCCCCCCTCGAGTGAACGTGGAGATAGCAAATGACATCATCCATTCCGCAGTTGATAAGTTACAAACGCGGCACCCTGAGGCACTTGTGCTAATCGCTGGAGACTTTAACCATGTAACGCTGGACAAAACATTACCTGCCTTCTCCCAGTATGTGGATTGTAACACTCGGGGAAACAGGACTATCGACCTACTGTATGCAAGCGTTAAAGACACATCCAGCACCACCCCGCTACCTGCGCTTGGGAAAGCAGATCATAACCTGGTTCTGCTTCAGCCTCAATACAAACCAAGAGTGAGGCGCTACCTACAACTACACGCTCATTCAGGAAGTGGTCCCTGAGGCAGAGCAGGCTCTGAGAGACTGCTTTGGAACTACAGACTGGGATATATTGCTTGGGTCACATAGTGAGAACATTGAAGAGGCTGTTGAATGCACAACTGATTACATCAACTTCTGTATGGACATTGTAGTTCCAGTAAGAACAGTATGCTGCTATGCTAACAACAAGCCATGGGTTACAAGTGACATCAAGGGCCTTTTGAACCAGAAGAAAAGGGCTTTTAAAGGTGGTGATCAGCATGAGCTCAAGCGCGTGCAGAAGGAACTCCGAGTCCAGCTCAGGGCGTCGAAAGAGCAGTACAGGAGAAAGCTGGAGCAGAAGTTGCAGAACAGCAGCATGAAGGAAGTGTGGGATGGGATGAAGATTATCACTGGCTGCAGCTCGAGCGTGGTGCCGCCATCGAGGCAGACGTGGAGAGAGCAAACCAAATGAACAACTTCTTTAATAGGTTTGATCACAGTAACCCACTCTCACCTCTAAGTACTGCATCCTCCAACCATCCTTCTGCTGATACCAGCATAGGTGAGACATCCCCACCCACAATTACAGCAGCCCATGTGAGCAGAGAGCTGAAAAGACTTCGTGCCAGCAAAGCAGCGGGTCCAGATGGTGTATCGCCACGACTGCTGAAGGCCTGTGCGTTGGAACTGGGGAGTCCTCTACAGCGCATCTTCAACCTGAGCCTGGAACAGGGGAGAGTCCCAAGGCTTTGGAAAACATCTTGTATCACCCCTGTCCCAAAGGTATCACGTCCTAGTGAGCTGAATGACTTCCGGCCTGTTGCTCTGACGTCACATCTGATGAAGACCATGGAGCGGCTGCTGCTTCACCACCTGAGGCCACAGGTCCGCCACGCCCTCGACCCTCTGCAGTTCGCATACCAGGAGAAGGTGGGAGCAGAGGATGCCATCATCTATATGCTACACCGATCCCTCTCCCACCTGGACAGATGCAGTGGTGCTGTAAGAATTATGTGAGATAGGAGTAGACTCACACCTAATGGCATGGATTGTGGACTATCTTACAGACAGATCTCAATATGTGCGTCTTGGGAACTGCAGGTCTGACATTGTGTTCAGCAATACAGGGGCGCTGCAGGAGACTGTACTTTCTCCGGTCCTGTTCAGTCTATATACATCATACTTCCAATATGACTCGGAGTCTTGCCACGTGCAAACGTTCGCTGATGACACTGGTATTGTGGGCTGCATCAGGTGTGGGCAGGAGGAGGAGTACAGAAAGTTAATCAAAGACTTTGTTAAATGGTGCGACTCAAACCACTTACACCTTAACACCAGCAAGACCAAGGAGCTGGTGGTGGATTTTAGGAGGCCCAGGCCCCTCATGGACCCTGTGATCATCAGAGGTGACTGTGTGCAGAGGGTGCAGACCTAGAAATATCTGGGAGTGTGCTGGATGACAAATTGGACTGGACTGCCAATACTGATGCTCTATCTAAGAAAGGCCAGAGCAGACTATACTTTCTGAGAAGGTTGGCAACCTTCAACATCTGCAGTAAGATGCTGCAGATGTTTTACCAATGCTTGTGGCGAGTGCCCTCTTCTACGCAGTGGTGTGCTGGGGTGGCAGCATAAAGATGAAAGACGCCTCACGCCTGGACAAACTTGTTAAGAAGGCAGGCTGTATTGTAGGAGTAAAGTTGGACAGTTTAACATCTGTGGCAGAGCGACGGGCATTAAGCAAACTCCTGTCAATCATGAATAATCCACTGCATCCACTTAACAGTGTCATCTCCAGGCAGAGGAGTAGCTTCAGTGACAGACGTTTGTCACTGTCCTGCTCCACTGACAGACTGAGGAGATCGTTCCTCCCCCACACTATGCGACTCTTCAATTCCACCCGGGGGAGTAAATGCTAACATTGATTTTATTTTTATTTTTTTCATTTTTATTACTATTTAATTTAATATTGTTTCTTTGTATCAGTATACTGCTGCTGGATTATGTGAATTTCCCCTTGGGATTAATAAAGTATCTATCTATCTATCTATCTATAAAAAAGTAATTATTTGTGCCATTTCCTGTTGGCTCAGATAGATCACATAATTTGCATTTTCCTTGTTTTCTCAACGTTTTTATTATCGTGAATGCACACAAAATGCTACAGAAAACACTCACGCTGAGTCATAACTGGAAGTGTAAACATAGCTACCACATGCAGGTGGCCAATGGCGTTGGTCTTTTAAAATTCTAAGGTTTTGTTTGAACAAAAAATGTAATGCAATTTAATCAGCAGAGTTCAGTTTTATTGTAATGTGTACAAGCATGGAACACCTTCCAGTGCCACAAATCTCTCTCTTTCTTTCCATAGGTTATAAAAATTATAACAACACAGAATGCAATAGGTCAGTAGTATCCTCTCCAGTCCCACTGCTAATGTGCAGCTTATAAGCATGCATATCTTCTATCAACGAGAAAGCAGAAAGCTGTTATTCTATTTAAACAAAATGTTAGCAAGACAGTATAAATTAATCCAAATAAGAAGAAAATAAAAATGCTAAACATGAGTGAGGGATGAAGAATTGTAAATGCAAACTAAGAAGTTAGCATACAATGGACAATTCTTATGTTACTACTCCTTACTATATACAGAAAGTCTTTTGCCTTATATTTTCCCTATATCTATACCACCTGAACTAGGATACCCTGGTAGTTCTGAGGCTAAGAATCTGCACCAATATCTGGAAGGTTTCAGGTTCAAATCCCATTACTGCCAGAATGTATCCTACTCTGTTGGGTCCTTTAGCAAGGCTCTTAACCCGAAAATTGCTCCAGGGACACTGCATAATGGCTGGCCATGTGCTCTGACCTCCAAAGGTAATGCAAAAAGTCCATTTCTCCTCAGGGATTAATAAAGTATATCAAATCAAAACTAACATGCATCAGTGTACCTTTGAATTGCTTTCACTAAACTCTGTCCAGGAAGTTTCAACTGAGTTCAGTTTGAGGTTCAACAGATAACATTGTCCCATTAAATGCCACTTTGTCCCTCTCTGTCCCTTTCTTGGGCAACAGGGTGTCCTGTTCTCCAGTGTTTCCAGTTGATTTCCAGTTTCCAGTCTCCATTGCCCTATGCATACAATGCCACATTTCAGAATCCTTTGAATATTTACTGCTGGGAACACTCATCAGTATACATAATATATGTTCCAAAGATTTTGTTTCCTGAATATTTATGGATTTTGGCCTGCTAATCAAAAAATAATTCTCTAATTTTCCAGTCATACACCAATTTATTGCAATTGCTTACACATAATATGGTAGAACAACTACAACTGAGCATCTGTGGTTATCTACAAGTAGTGGCATAGTTACTAGGAATGAACCTTAGATACACCAAGTACTGTTGCTATTTGCGAATAGGATGGCTATGCTAAACAGTCTCATTACATTAAAAAGAAATGGCCATTCTATAATTATTTGATTCCAGGGCAGAAAAGTGTGGACACTTGTCAACTCAACATAGCCAAAAACAACAATTTTTGCCTCCTCTCTGTATGGAAAGCTTGGACTGAGGAAAAAAATTAATGAAAACAATGAATAAGTAAGGCGAAGGGTGTTTACATGAATAACTGATGCCATGATTTAAAAAGGCATTTCCAGATAACAAAAAAAATTAATTTCACGTTTCTACAAATTTTCATGAAGTAAAATATTAAAATAATTGAGGTCCAGTGTAATTCACCTTGAAATATCAAGTTTCAGTCCTATCATCTGTTTATTTTCTTAAGCTACTTTTTTCATTAAAGGATTGAGGTAGACCTTGCATGGTCTAGAAAGCATCAGGCAAGACGCAAGGACCCATATGGGATGGGAAAAAAAGTCCACCATAGAACACTGTGAAATACACATCTACCCCTAGCTAATTTGGAGTCAACAATTAGCCTAACATGGACATCTTTTGGAGGCAGAGGAAATAAGCATTTCTGGGAAGCACACACATAATAGATTACATTTACAGTATATATTTTTCAATTATTATGTTTTCTTCCTAATTCAGCCATCATAAATTGAGGCATGCCTGTAATACTGTACAAAATGAATCTAATAATCAGAAGAAGTTGTCAATTCCAAATTTCAGCATTAAAAATGAGAACATGTTTGCGTGTGAGCTGTGACAAACTGGGACCCATCTACAATTGCTTCTCATTTTTCATTCAGCATGACTAAAACAGGCAGTGGCATGGATGGTAAGTTGTCATAAACAATAACAACAATAATAATAATAATCCTTAATCTGGTGCAACTTGGAAACAAAAATGTGGCTACATAAAATTAAACAACCGAGATGGCAATAAGACTTCAGCCCAAGGCCTGACTGCATTGCTAAAGGCGTAATTCGTTCAAAGTATATGCATCTTTCAAATGGGCACAAAACAATACTTTCATTAACATTTCACAAATACCCTGTTCTGTTGTTCACCACCATCTGTCATTTGAATGTTTGCACAATGCTGGCATGCAAAAGATGTTCATCATAATTGGTCTCTCACTGAAAAGAAAACTTTGACATTGTGCATTGATTGGATGGTGACATTTCAGTCGTTGCATAGGTAGACTTGGATACAGTAAACATGAACTATGGATAAATATTTATTTATGATTACATTAGGCTAGCAATTTTATTTCAGGGACTTAAATATAATTTACATGTTTAAGAGCGGGTGGCACAGTGGCACTGTGGGTAGCACTGCTGCCTTGCAGTTAGGAGACCCGGGTTCGTTTCCTGGGTCCTCCCTGCGTGGAGTTTGCATGTTCTCCCCGTGTCTGCGTGGGTTTCCTCCAGGTACTCCGGTTTCCTCCCACAGTCCAAAGACATGCAGATTAGGTGCATTGGGGATTCTAAATTGTACTTGGTGTGTGTGTGTGTGCGCACCCTGCCAAGGGCTTGTTTCCTGTCTTGCGCCCTGTGTTGGCAGGGATTGGCTCCAGCAGACCCCTGTGACCCTGTAGTTAGGATATAGTGGGTTGGATAATGGATGGATGGATCCATGTTTAAGAGCTACATGATAAGATTATGATTATATTGTCACCATCACCACTGTCTACCTGTTAGCCTGGGAATTACACAAAATGTCAATTTAAATGTCATTGTAATTTTTTTTCACTCCTGTGATTAAGATTCAGTCTTTCTATAGAAATGCAAAAATGAAAGAAAGCCTGCCAATACAGTCAATTTGCATGTAGACATAATTCATGGTTGTGATTTGGTTGTATCTGTCTGATTGAATTTAATTAATATTGCCAAATAATGATAGATATTGGTTCACAATCATAATCATAATTTTAACCATCAAGCAAAAAATAGAAAAATAAGATATGAGCCATAAATCAGAGTTAAGCTTTATCTGCAGTCAGAATGTAGCTTTAATAGCCTGAAACAACATATGAGCTCAAACATAGCTGGTACAGGCTTTTTAATTCACTTTTGCCATTGTTTTTTTTCTCTAGCATTTCTCCGAGATTGAGGCAGCATTGACCCTTCAACGTTGAGAATGTGGAGGCTGCCACTATGAATCCCTCCCCCCGACCCCCTCCGAAATACAGCACCAGGAGGCATTAGGTTCAATTCTTGGATGGATGGGACTCTTATAGTGAAGTATATGCTCATTTAAGTACATGTATTCTGCAATATATTCACAGACTCTCACATATCTGTCTCAGGGAATTGGCACTGCTGCCATGTGTGCATCTCAGAAACATTGTGGGAAAAGGCCCAAACTGTGCCATTCCTTAACTCCTGATTAATTCCTCAATCATTCTCCTCTCATTCTACAATTTCAAATGAAGTCAAGTACAAACCTGTGGAACTGATTTTTTAATTAATCTGCGGGTCATTTCAGCTGCTGAGACATGTCTCTACAGAAATGAGGCCAAGTTTCCTATTAAACAGAACCCCCTTGGAGGATGCAGTTAATTTTGGGTTAGAAAACTGCCTGCTGTGACTGACTGTCAGGCAGATCCACCGGCAACAACATGTAGGGAAGAGGTTGATGGGGAATAGGGGTAGGGGGTGTTTATATAAATTACTGAATGTGATCATAAACTGGGAAAAACTTGTGAAAATGATTCAAAACACATGCCCCATATTTCCAAAATAAGCACAACCTCTGATGTACTCTGCAGCTCTGTGGTGACAGTTTTAAGAGTAAAGGAAAGAGGTCAGTTTTAAGAAAGAAAACACAGTAACTGATTCAGCTGCCATTGACTGGTGGTGCACTATGTAGAGCTTTTTCCTGCCTTATGTTCAATTCTGCAAGGATAGGCTTTGGCCAACCACAACACTGAATTGGATTGAGCAATTCTGAATGGATAAATGAACGTTAATTAGAATCACCACATTAACATTCAGACAGCTGCTTCAAACAAACAGCATGTTATGTTGCAATCCCACCATTTGGAGTCATTCAACATCAAGTAACTCTGCAATGATTACTGAATTGTCAATTATGGCACGTAGAACAGTTTATTGGTTAAATGGCTAGCGTGAACCTGGCACATTCATTCTAATCTGGAGTCTGCACACATTAACATCAATGATCACTTTTTAACCTTTAAGGCACTTTCTTTGAAGCCCTTTTAGCCTCAAAATGTAATATTTAAAACAAAACTCCTGACATGTAAAAACAAAAGCACATTGTTATTATTTTATTTGTCTTTATGGGGGTTTTCCTCAACAGTGTGTCCTGTCATGGACAAGCATGAAGACATTAAGGTTCAAAATACAATAAGTTATAGGAGTTTATTATGTACTTTTAACAGGTGTGGACTGTAAAGGGTGTCCCAAGCCATTTCTAACCCAAGGATATCAATTAAGTAAAAAATAATACACTTATTGGAATAAATGTCAGAGAGAAATAACCAATGAGAAAAAAATTAAAACAATTATACAGACTCTTAGAAAAATATTCAAAGTGTCTCTCTGGGCCTATTTAAATGGGTTTTGTGCTCCTAAATGAATATTGCAGTAGCTGCCCACATACCCAATCTAATCTGACATGAAGTACTCCAAACAATACAGGTGCTTCTTGATGCTGATTACGATACAAATAAAGTCCACAATATTTTCGAGTCACAGTGCATAAGAGTGCATAAGCAGCAGAGAAAAGGACAAACAGAACATCGACACGCAGAATGCAATACAGCATGTTCAAACATGTGGCACTGGTTACAAATACAGAAAAAAAAGCATGTGGCACTAGGTATACAGCATTTTGCAATGGGAGATCATAAAATAAAACAAAATAAAAATAAATTAAAAAGTAAATAAAAATTCCACTGTGTGCTGCTATAATGAGTCGTTAAGGTCCCGCCACCTTAATAATTAGCTATCTAAAGTAAAATTGTACCAAAGGCTGATGTGTGATATTACTCAAAATGTAGCATTTGTTAAACCACAGAATTTACCATTTGAAGAGTTGAATTTGACGAATTCCATAAACTAAACTTGAGCTGAAGCTATATCCTCAAAATTGCGGCGCACAAACAAAAGAATGCAAAGTAAACGTGTTCAATAATGTTTAACCATTTTAGGTAAGGCAAATCCACATAATACTTACTCCACTTCATATACAGCATGCATATAAATATGAATTTAATTATGATGTATGCTCCAATAGGAAACAGCAGTTGTACTACTTAATAATGTACTAGACCGATATTTTAAACCATAATAAAATGAAATAAAAAAAAACACTGTTGCACAAATAGACAGAAAACACAACACCATCTAAATAAATGGATACCTAAATTGTGTGTGCAATGTATAGTACCAACTTTTTAATAAAGTCCATCAAATCAGTTTTAGGCCATGATTAAGATATAAACATGTCTTAATTTGGATGCAGTGAATACGCTATCACATGGCACAAAACCTGAAACAAACAGCATTTTAACACGCAGATGAACCCATTATTCATTTTTTAAGTGTCCACTAAATTACCACTAAATAAATTCCTACACTTTTCCCCAGAGTGACTGTTCAAGATGGAAAATGAAAACCATGAGTTGGCAACCATGAATTGTAAAAATAAGGCAATGCATTGAATCTGAACACATTTCTTGCTTTAAAATTTACACATTTTTTAGCATGGAAAATATAAGTATTTATTCATTTGGGACTGAGATTTTTTGGTGAATCACATCTCCTACAGTGGTCTCATTGTCTTGCACATTGCAGTTCACGTCTATGTCAGTGTTATACAGCGCATCCGGAAAGTATTCACAGCGCATCACTTTTTCCACATTTTGTTATGTTACAGCCTTATTCCAAAATGGATTAAATTCATTTTTTTCCTCAGAATTCTACACACAACACCCCATAATGACAACGTGAAAAAAGTTTGCTTGAGGTTTTTGCAATTTTAAGCCATTGAACTTTTAATGGCAGACTGTCTCAGTCTGTGATGATTGTTTCAGAACTGTATAGAAGGACTTTTCTGCGTTTACAGATGTACTGGACAACATGATTTCTAAATAATTCAGTAAATGCTTTAAAACAATGCAGTATTATTGCACTTTGGCCACTTACCATCTTACACTTTTCATAAATTCAATAGTATATTTCACAGATGCTGACCTTAGGAATACTCTTTCTGGCAAAGACAATCACAATATCCTTCTCTTGTTATTAAACATAAATAAAATGCTGAGCTTGAGCCAAATGGATCATCTGCTGCTGCCTAAAAAAGGTCACTGAGATGCAGGAAGAATACTGGTGTCATCTGCAGCTGAGAGAAGTTAAGCCTTTGCCATTTACTATGCAGGTGACATGAGATAAGAGAAAATATTTAATTTGGCGATATAAAATATGTGAGCTTGGAGCCATAGTTTCAATCAATGTCACTATAGGATCTCTTACTACTTAGTGATATGAGCATATGAGCAATGTGTGTGTGAGTGCACGAGTGAAACAGAGATTGATTCGATCTCATTCAAGTGGTTACTGGAATATAAAATAAACACTTCCACAAAGGTATAATGAAACAAGTGTGCTTTTATTCAAGAATGATACTGAAAAACAAAAAATTAAAGTGACAACAAGATACCAAGCAGATATGATTCACCAGTGTTTGTGTGTTTGCTTACACCCTTTCAGCTATATCTTTTACAGGTAGCAAAACTTTACACCGGCTGTTACAGATTGAAATCAAATTTTTCTTCTTTTTGGGCGCATACACCGTCAGCATGACAATGCCAGATATAAACACTAGTGTGGTGAATTGCTTGTGTACTAAATTGACTATAGCTGCAGGTGGAAGTCCCATTTTAGTTTATGGTGCCAAGCAGAGTTATTTTGCGGTGCCACAGTCTATTTGCCAGCAAAAGTGCTGTGAAGAAGCTGTCTGTTGTTACTGTCCTGCATTTGTCCAGTCCGATAGTGGTCACAGAACATCATATTTTTGATTGCCGGTACAACAAATAGTTCTGAGCAGGCATCAATCACAGTACCAACTGTGGTCATCGCTGCTCTTGTGAAAAGAATGGAGTTAAACGGCATCAACTCAGAGAGGCAAGTTTGCTGTATCTGTATCAGATGTCTTAAAATATGTGGCAGTTTGTAATGTGGGGTTCTAGGGGTGCAGTCCCGCCCAAATATTTTAAAAACTCTAATAAAATTAGGTAATGTGAAACAATCATGAAATAAATTTGTTTATTTTTACAATGTGACTGTGTCAGCACATGTCTTCAACCATTAAAAATTGATTCTGATCTGTATATGTTTAATTTCTGTATGAATATAAAAAAAAAAAAATTCTGAATGAATACTTGTATTTCCAGATTGAAGGTCGCTGACCAAGTGAGAGTCTATGTGAGTTCTTCATTTTTTTGGCAGACAGGCAACACAAAACTGGCCTTTAACGGGTTGCTTTCAGATTTTTCCAAGGACGCAGCTCTCTGTGTGCTGAATACTCCGACCTTTATTGGCAGTGGATTAGTATTGTTTTAGGTTTTTCAATCTGAAGTGAATGGACAATCATCTATGCACTATATCATGTTGATGTCAATGGTTCATAGCTCACACCTGCCTTTAATGTTACGAAACTACAGATGAGTGAGCATGACATTAAGCAGATGGCAACCTCAAGCAGAACTTCAGAAAATGTGGTTGTTTCTTTAATGAAACACCTCATAAGCCATTCACTTGAAGAAAAAAAAGTAGATAAAGGAGCTTGAATCTGACCGATCTGACTTAAGAATTCAGCAGCAGCCAACTGATCAAGGAAAAATTTAAACAAATACTTTTTCCACCTCTTGTTATGAAAAACAGAGTTGGAAAACTGGATGTGATGTCAATTCATGGAGGATTAAGTAATGTAGCAGTGGCAGAGACACCTGTGATACTTCTTGGCAGAAACGTTTCTTTTAAAACAAACATTTCAGAAAATACCCATGACAAGTAATCACATAAGCAATTCAATGCAGTGCTGAGTAACATTATTTACTTTGTACAATATAAACTAAATATTAATAAATACAAACAAGCAAAATTATTTGCCTACACCCTGATAATAGACTTGGGATGTTGTGTTTCAGGGGTTTTGTTATTGTTGCAAGCATTTCAAAATCAGTCTTCGATGCTGCTCCATGCTGGATTGTGCAGCTGCCCTTTTTCTTTTTCATATTGTGCACAAAAAGAGATTTACTCTGGCATCTGAAAATGTGAACAAACATGTGTGCCTTAGCAACTGTTAGAATGTTAAGAAGGAAAATAATGATGACAGTGACCTTGAGCAATGCTGCATATATGTTCAAAATACTGTGTTTTATTTGACATATTTTTGACAATAAATTGAATCAGAGTCAATTCAGGTTTTGATTGGGGCTCTCAAGAGACTGAGCGAGGGGCCTTGAGTGTCTGGGCTTGCAAGTATCCTGGATAAAAACCAAGATCCAGGCGTTCAATGGCCTCTTGGGCACAGCCATCAGCAGTGTGTCTGTCTGCGGAAAAAATGCCAACCTTGTAGAGAGATTTATTTACCTTGGCAGCGACATTCCTGTCTCTGGTGACTCTTCCTATGAAGTCAGTAGATGGATGGGGGGGGGAATTGGGGGGGTAGGGGGGTCATGAGGTCGCTGTAAAGGGGTGTATTGCTCTCCCAATGTCTCTGCAAAAGGACCAAGGTGCAAATCTTTAGAGTCCTGGTACTTCCTGCTTTGCTATATGGTTGTGAGACATGAGACAAAGACTGGAATCCTTGGGTACCACTGGTCTGACTAATGGAGTCCCGAATGAAGCATATTACCTGCATCATATGGGAGCATCAATTACAGAATGGCAGCCATATGGCACGACTCCCAGAGGGTGACCTGGCTTGCAGGATTCTCATTGCTGAGGACCGGAGCAGCTGTACCAGGCCAAGGGGATCCCCACGTAACACCTGGCTGTCACAGAAAGATGGTCATTTTTAGTGAGTGGGACTGGACCACATGAGCTGGGTGCGACAACGCTCTGCACAAATGCATGCTCCCCAACCTGACCTCTGAAATCCTCTGAGAATTACTTCCAGTATATCATGATACTGACATTATTATATTTATAGCTGATGTGATGATGAAGTAACTGTACAGGTTTACATAATTCATAGTGTACTGTAGTACTAAACACGGCCCTGTATAATTACAAAACATGCAAAGATTTTGTCTTTTTGTAGATCGTGTGTTTTATTCCCTTATTGTGCTTACTAATAGGTCTACTTACTGTTTGTTAAGGTCATGCAGGTTAAGAAGGTTGAACTGAGTGAGAGATCGAAAGAGAGAAAAAAAACTTTCTCTTGACAGTGTTGCTCACTATAAGCAATTATTGGTATCTATAGTATGGGTGCTATTGTGCCAGTTAAATGTGGTTATTTATTTTTTAGCTTGTTGTTTAGTTTTGTTTTATGCATCATCTTAAGTCCATACTTTTAGTATTCTTATAATAGCCAAGAGGGACAGACTTTTTTATATTTAATGGCCAAGTCTTTGAATTTGTGTGCGTGAATCTTCCAACATTGTATGCATTACCGAGCAGGGTTTATTAGAGGATCCCCCTTGTCCGGCTGTTGATAGTCAAGCTCTATAAACCATCTTATCTGGCGTGGCAGATGGCCAGAGCCATTACCCGACCAGGACGCACAGAGTATGGAAGGACCAGGGAAGAGAGTATGGAAGGACAGTTTCTCCCCCGGGCCAACAGAGGGCAGCGCCCTTGGTTTCCGACGGGGCCACGGGTCATGAGCATATGAGCTCAACCTAGCTGGGTTCCATGGCCACTGCTGGGGGGGCTCATGGACATTTTCAAGGCCCTAACTTGCCATACTTCTTGTTGGGCACCCGGAGTCCTTCTGGATGCCCTATAAAGGGAGCTAGTAACCACCACTCAAGAGAAAGAGTCGGGAGGAGGGAGACAAAGCTTGCCTGGAGGAGTGGATGAGGAAGAAAGAGAAAGAGACAAAAGACGAAAAGAATTGTTTATTGTGTGTTGTGCTGTGCTTGGGAACTGTGTCTTACTTGTGAGGAATTAGGACAGCATTTCCTATGACAGAAAGAAGAAAATAAAAGTCCTGTGTGCTTGCATGTGTGTCTATGTCAGGGTTGACTTCACGCTGGGCATATTTATTTGTCCACCTAGTTTCATATATAGCCACCGACCAACACATTTCTGGCTATGCTGCTTCTATACTACTACTACTACTAATTCTTTACATTTATATTACACTTTTCTCACAACTCAGAGTGTTCTGTGTGTAGGCAACATTACAGTTTGTGTATGTGTTTTTTCTTTTCTCCTGAGCTATGAAGTGCTGCTTCAGTTTGTCCCCCAAAAAACAGCAACCCCACCCAAATTATTTTCACTAGCTGCCAATGGTTAAATGTACTTCAAGATATTATGAATTTTATTTTAAGATGTGTCAAATACATTTGAAAATATATTAAAAATAAACTATTTAAAAACAACTTCTGATATCTGCAATGAAATTCTAGATAGCTTATGTATGTTTCCCAATATCTCAAAATAGCTTCCTGTTCATTTTCACATACCTGACATGCATTTCCAGATATTTCAAAATAACTTCCTGCTCATTTTGAAATATCTCAAATGCATTTCAATGTATCTTAAAACAGACAGGAAGTCCTATTAAAAGAATAGCAGATTTTACACTAAGTGATTTCAAGATCTCAGAATAAATTTAAGATATTGTATCTTAACATGTATGCAATATTAATTTAAGATAAATTGAAAATTTGAAATGTATTTTAGAGAACTTAAAATGGACAGGCAGTTATTTTGAAATATCTTAAAATGCATTTAAAATATCTCAGAATGAATTTCAGATATCTTAAAACGTAAAAGAAAATATTCTGAGATATGAGCAAATGGATTTATATATATTTTAAATGTGAACTGCACTTTAAGAGTTTGAAATTTATTTTGTGATATCTCTAAATGTCAGTTTGTCTTGCCATGAATTGCTGTCCTGGCACCTTGTATCAGAAGGTACATCTCATCTGTCTAGGCTGTCTCGTCACTGTAGTCTATAACGATTGTCATCAGCCAACCTAGTGAAATAGGTGGAAAAAGGTGGAGGGGTGCATGGACACAGTCATAGGTGAATAGGAATACAGCAGGAAACTCAGAATATTATCCCGAGTGGAGGATCAGCGATTAGAAATTGATGCTGCCAATCGGATTTGCCAGTCTACACATCTGATGATGATGGAACTTTAGTGTTTAATGCTGAGGAACAGTCTTATAAACAAAACTCTTTCATAACAGTGTTTATTATCTAGGTATGTCAGTGTGGTATGAAGTACAGCAGATATGGCATTCTCTGTGAACCCCTTATGACAATATGCAAACTAGAAATGGTTCAAACAATGTGAAACACTATGTTTAAAGGGCTATTGCACCAGTCTCATAACGTATTTTATCACGATGGGAGTGAATTCCACAGGTGTGTATTCATTGAAACAATCTTGTTTTGTTTTTGATGGGTAGGGAATAAAGGTTGCTTATTTGAAACAGGTAGGAAGTTCGGATTTCTTGACCCAGCCACAGGGGATGCACAAACCAGTCTGTTTCTTCAACTCCAATTTAGAACACAATGTTAGTTCACTTTTCAACTTTTTTCTAATCAAACTTTATGCACTGGTGTGACATTTCTAGACAGAATATAAAACACACACATTATACAAAACAAAATAGTGTTTTAACATCCCATCCCAACCTGAGGATTTTTTTTTGTTTTCTTAAGTATTTGGGAATGTATGTCTGGCTTTCTTGATCTCTAACCAACACATAAACCTATATTCTATTACAAAAAAGAAATGCACTGTTAGCACAAAGATACCATCCAAGGTGAAGTTCTGCATACAATTGTACAAAGGTGATTATGAAAGTAAAGGCAGCCTGAATTACACTTTTGTGCTTTTTTTTTTTTTTAATTCCATGCTTCTGTGAGGGTCTTTTGAAAATATGACAAAGTTTACTACCTGGAGCCTTTAGGGTCAGTCCTTGGAGTGTTTTAAAATATAAAAGACAGCAATACACACATGCTGTACCTGAAAACTATCAACAGCTACTAGGTGCAAAGAGTACTGTACAGTAAATTATGAAATAAATAGTAGTTTGGAAAAATTATATTGTGAAAAGCCTATAAATCTATATAAGTAACAGACAGGGCTAAGGAATGATGCTGACTGTGCTTAATCAATGCTTAGGATCACAATTAAATCACAATTTCTCTTATTACACAAATAAAACAATTATAAAAAAATAGCTTTTTGTTTTGTGTTAAATAACATTGACAAGGAAAAGGAAGAGGTATGATTCTACCTATGAGATGGTTCATGTGTTCTTAAGTTGAAAGCTAAGCCTCTACTTTAAATCCCAATGTACCCCAATCATATCAGCTATTTTTATTTGTTATTATGTTAAGATTGGACCAGACAGAGAAGAGATTCAAACTACAAAAATGTATAGTTCTGCAATAGAGAAATAATAATCATCTGCTAATCTCAGAGCAGATTGGTTTCAAAGACAACACTGAGTTTACCAATTAGGGATGTGCCAAAGAATTACACAGATGAAATGTGACAGATAAAAGATTACAATAAAAGAAAGGTCAGCCATTAGACAGTACTGACACATTCTGTCATTAAAAGTAGACAGAGACAAGACGTCAAAGCTGCAGACTCTACTGTATGTGATCCAGAATAAAATAGCATTCTTTGAAAAAATAAAAGAATCTTTGAGATCTGCTGAGATACCGTATGTATATTAAAAAATAGAAAGACTGAAAAATCCTCTTACGATGAGTTTCCACATTATCATTTACAAATGCTTTCAACTATTTCAACCGAAGCAAATTCTGTGGAACTTGGAGACACAATTGTTTACGCTCAGGAAGATAGACAGGATTACAGAACTATTTCTAAAGGTTTTGGCTTCTATTACTCCATAACCAGATACTGTACAATTAAGGAACTGCTCACCTTTGTAGATGTGAAACTGCACAAAAATGTACAAAACAAGACACTGTGTCAGAGTTTAATGAAATTAAAAGAGTAAGACACAAAGTAAGGTAATAAGTACAAAGGGTGTCAATATGCCACATATGCACAAGAATACAAGCAAGCTGACTAAAGCATAACACAAACTTAAACCAGAATTAATGGATTAGCTTAAGAATGAAACAGAACTGTCTTATCTTAATCAATCAAAAAAGGAGACACCTCCAACTCAAGGGAAGAGAAAACAAAAAGGTACAGTAAAACTAATGTGACCTTTTAAGGCAGATGAAATATCTAAATCAAATACAAAATTTGTTCAAGGTGAAAAGTCTGGAAGTCCATGAACTTTCTGAGCATTTTTGTATGATCCAAATGTGTTTGAAAACTAATGTAATCATAAAAAGAGTGAAACTTTGGATCTAAGTGGTATTGCTTATGGAATATATTTTTGGAGAGTAAAGAATAATCCTCAGAGTGCTACGATGGAGAAATTAATTTTGTTAGGCCGTATAGCATGAGCACAGCTTTACAAAAATATTCAAGAAGCAAACACAAACAAATGTGCAGGGAGCCAACAAACAAACAGCAAACAATTAATCTAAAGCCATTTTATCCAGTTTGAGGGTTATGGGAAGCCTGATCCCATTCCAGCAGCTTTGGAAGTTAGACGAGAGATAACTGTTGGATCACAGCATATACTCATGGATGCAAGCATATTTTAGGGTACCAAAGAGAACGTACAAACTTCACACAGGCACTGACCTGGCAGAAAAATAAATACTGATCTATTGAATACTGCTGAGAAAAAGCAATACTAGCCACTGTGCAATTTCAAAGGACACGCAAAAAAAAAAATAACAAAAATGTTTGCTTTGAGGGTGGCACGGTGGCTCCTCCCTGCGTGGAGTTTGCATGTTCTCCCTCTGTCTACGTGGGTTTCCTTCAGGTACTCCGGTTTCCTCCCACAGTCCAAAGACATGCAGGTTAGGTGCATTGGTGATTCTAAATTGGCCCTGGTGTGTGCTTGGTGCGTGTGTGTGCCCTACAGAACTACAGAAACACTGGGAAAAGATCAATGGTCAAAAACATAGTTTAAGTGATAACCAATGGGAGATGACCAGTCTCTTGTATTCATGACAATCTCAATAAGGATTTTATGTTATAAATTGTATTTGTTTTAGGCAGATCATTACCTATGATATCAGTCTAAAGGGCTAAAAAATTTACTTTGTCTTACTTCAGTGCAAGAAGTGCAGTTAAGTAAGTGGCTGTACTTTACATATTAAAACAGATGTCAAACAGCTTAACAGTTTAAAGTATCTGCAGAATGTTCAGTTTGGATTTCCTATTAAATACATGATATGAAATTGCCAAATGCTACAATTTTTTTTATTTTTTGGTGCAATAAATGAATTAAGCATTTTAAATACTGTGGAAGGTAATTATTAACTTTATTGATACAGACATTGTAAACAACAGATAACTCATAGTGACACATTTGCATATCAGTCATTACTATTTATAAGCTTAATAATATTGTTTGATTAATATACAGTATATTCAGGGATGCCAAATTTAGCCTGTAATTCAGAGTTAAATCTGCATGATAAATATAATTGATCAATTGGATGTAGATTAAAAATCTAGATGCTACATGCACAGTATATTATATTAGCAAAGTTACAATTAAATACATTTTTGCTTTGTACCCTCCACTACCATAGCCTATTGTCTAAAGGTGAGGAGCAACAGTTTTAGATTTCTCAAAAATGTTGATCTCCGGTTTTCGATGGATCTCAATGTTTTAGGGTCCCCAATACCGAAAACATTGATATCTTGATGTTGGGTGTATGTTTGTCTGTCACAGTTTCTTGAGGACGGTCTAGAGCTAAAATGGCTGGAGAGAAAAATACCAAACTTGAAACTTAAGCCTGTTATGAGATGACGATGTGTAATTAGTTTTTGAGCCAAATTGTGCAAGAGAAAGGGGCACTCTAGAGGAACCCACAAATACAGTAATTCTGCAATTGATTATGAATTCTTCTTGTCAATTGCTATCATAATGAGCTATTTTATAATCAGAAAGACCAGCATCAGAGTGGTAAATAATTACTGTAATGTTATAGAATAGCTTGGGTAATTTGGTTCCTAGGGTGCAAAGCCTACTGACGCTCACTTCTGAATTTTTTTATGTTCATTTTTAAAACTTAAAATCAAGTGTTAGTCTGAGGCAATGACGACTGAAACGTGAAAAATAAATCTGGAATGTACCATATCCCCTACCGTTTTAATAATGACAACTTTTTTCCCCTTCTGTAATATTGGTTTCAGAATTTTCATAAAGTATTAAGTCAACATGACCCTTTGAACTGCAGCTTTCAAATGTATGCAACAAGTTTGCCAATTGAAAACACACTCTTTTTCAAAGTTGAATCTCAGATACTCTGCAGTCTCAAAGCTATATAACCAACAAGGGTTCACTTTATGCTCATATAAGAATAGCAAATGTAAGGAAAACAGCTGTTGTTTCTTGCTGTAATAGAGGTTTAACAGTTCTACTATACAATATCAATGAATCAGTTTCAACAGCATATGACAGCAGAATTGAATGCTACTCTTATAGTACCCAAGAGGTATTATAAAATAAAGCACAAAAAGAGATCCTGTACAGTAAGTATAACAGTTGATCCAGGAAGACAAGAATGATGTTGAAATGTCTGTCCCAAGCAACATTTTTTAGGAAACATAAAGGTGGTCTGTTTCACTAAAGAGTATGTAATTTAACCAACCAAAAATACACCAAGGCTGGTCATGGGAGTGATGTTCAAAAACAAGATCTCACAAATCCTTTCTGATAAGTAAATAGGCAAATGGTAACGCCAACCACTGGTGTTACAGAAGTTAGTTTTTGAATAAGATTTTTTGACATGCTCAAATTATATTTGACTAGTTAAGTTGCATCTTACAGTGCTAGTTGTATTTTAAGGCCCTGATACACTAACTTAAAAAGATACAACAAAAAAAACCAAAAAAAAAATACACACACTGAGGTAATTATACTGTGAATATTATCCACGAGAATTAGAAAACTGTCTAAACCAAAACAGTGTTTTCAGCACACAAAATAGAATATCATCGCTCTGGCATCCATCCATCCATTTTGGAAACCTGCAGATTTATGGAGGCTAGAGCAACTCCAGAGTGTAATGTTCACTAGGCAGGAATTAATCTTAGACTGGGTGTCAATTAATTACAAGGCACATTTGTGCAATCACACAAGCACTCCTTCATATGGGGTCATTCTAGTGGTGTCAAATACCCAAAAATCAGATTTTGGATACGTGAGAGGAAAAACAAAGTTTCTTAAGAAAAAAAAAAACAATAATTCTGGTGGTCTGAGTTAGCTGGGCTAATCACTTTGACATCATTCCAACCTCATACCAACATATTTGAACTAACAAGAAAAAATGCCATTATTATTGAAATAATTAAGTGAAGGACAAATGGAAAATAACATATGACTATGCAGTACATTAATAATGAGATGTGAGAGACAGCACAGTCCATATAAGTAGAGGAATAAAATTACACTAAGGTAGAGGATAAAATAAAACACAGACAAATTCAGGCAATACAGAAATGGTCAGTCTTCAGTCAAAACATTACCATTGAATGGCCTTCACAACTTAGGTAGAATGTGTCATATTTTGGATGCCACAAAGTAAATACAGCATTCCTCAACAGTTTCATAATGAGGTTTTGGCATAAAAAAAGGGCATACAGGATTTTGGTTGACTAGCAAGTAGATATGGAGCAGCAAAATGTCAATTATATCAGAGTTTCTGAAATTATGAGTTTTGTAAGCATACTAAGTAGCAGAGTACTTGATGATTTCATATTGGATATTACCTTACATCAC
Organism: Polypterus senegalus; assembly: GCF_016835505.1. Lineage (NCBI taxonomy): Eukaryota > Metazoa > Chordata > Cladistia > Polypteriformes > Polypteridae > Polypterus > Polypterus senegalus. The sequence goes on from NC_053160.1 coordinate 100,623,299, forward strand.
ATAATTTCTATTTTTAGTACCCTTGCAATGTCAGCACAGTAAACATGCATAACTAAGTGTGCACACACTGTACTTCATTTTATAAATAAAACCAAAACTGACTTGTCAAGAAGATGCAAATCATTTATATATTTGTATATGAAAGTCCAGCAATAATCAAGACATTCCAATTTATTATTTGTATGAAAGCTTCCAAGTGTATGGACCTGACAACACAAGTCCATACATATAATTTTTTTAATTTGTCATTGTGATGACTGTCCAGAGTATGAATCTGAGAGCAACAAGAAGGCATAAGACTAGCAAGCAGAGAGGTTCTGTTGTTAAAATGAAGACAGGCAGACTGTAAAGATTATGACGCCAAAGGAGTCGGTCAAGCAGTTTTCCTGGCATGATCCAGCAAAGTTTAGGAGTCAAATAATATTTCTAATAGTGTAGATCAATCCAGACACTGCTCCATTATTGATCAGAGATGTCTTGAGTTTTTTTTTTTTTCCAAGCAAACAGCAAAAGTCTTGAAGTCAGGTGGCCAAACCGCAAAGGAGAGAAAAAGAGTTCAGGCAGGCCATATGTCTGGCATAGGCAAAAGGAGAATGGGCTTAAGCAGAGCACATACCCTGATTATTTGCTTACATTTTCCAAAGCAGCTGCCTGACAGACAATATCCAGCCAACTTTCAAATATGTACCTTATGTAAGGGCTAGGTAAAGCTAACACATTATAATTGTGAACACACTGCCAAAACATAGTTTGTCAAGACTTTCAAATTTGACATAGAGCTGCTCTCTTCACTGAACAGATGTGCTTAAGAAGAGTGGAATCATATCAACAGTACACACAAAATTTAAAACTCCATGGAAAAAACTTGTGCATGGAAGTGAAAATACTTTACTTTGGCTTGAATCGTTTTGCAGTCAGATTAAAATGTAAACTAACACAGAAAGTCAAGAGTTTTCTGTGCTGCTCTTTGGCAAACACCTCAGAGGGGCCCCCCTTGGGATTCTAAGTTAGCGCAGTCAAAAAAAGATTTGCGGCTTTGGTTAAATGTTGTATTTCTGATGTCAAGAAAGTCCTGAGGCAGCGTTTTTACAGCTGTTTGCACACAAAGGCCTCATCTGTTCCCTTGTATTCATACATATCCAGAAAAAAAATACTTTCAACTGCAAAATAATTTCCAAATTTAGAATTAAAAACAGTTGGGGCAACACTTTGCTGAATATTGACACCAAAACCAGATAGTGGAAAGAGATGAACCCCTCTAAGGGTTGCAACAAGCAGAAGAACAGTATTAGGATGTGACCTATAAAGAGAACCAGGAATAGTTGAATATTAATTATCTACTTGAGAATGTGGTATATAGGAATTACAAATAATACAGCTATAGAGGAATGAAGTCAGGCCATCCATTCACAATGATAAATGCTCCTATACTGCTACAGCACGGGAAAGTTTGCTTACAATGAGATTTCCTACAATTGCACTCTATGAAATATAAGAGGACGACAATATCCGGTTAAGCTGCTAAAGTCTTTGCCATTTGTACCCACTAAACACCCTTTCTTCACACTGACCCTTACAACTGATGAGTGTTAATAATACAGGATGCAGTTTTCATATTTGTAATGGAAAATTTTATCAGGAAAAAAAAAAAACCTGAACAATTATAATTAAATCTAAATCTGGCAGGCCTATACTTTGTAAATGACAAAATGCTAACACTCTGCAATCTCCAGGCTTCTTTCTCAAGCAGAAAAAATGCTGTTTACAGCTCCTCTCTTATAGAAACTAACTTGCTGTAGGGGAAAAAAAATCATAAAAGATGCTATGTTATAAGAAGACATTTGGAGCTTTCCCTGGAGCATTCAGATGAGCCACATTATCCTGAAAAGATGAGTTCAAAATAAATTAAAAAAAATCTCTTCCTTACACAACTGCTTTCAGGACATATTGACTCCTAAATTTGCTTTTTGCTCCAAGTTAGCTTGTAACTACTTACATTTCCAGTCAAGAAGGATGTGAATGACACATTTCTTACCACAGTCATAGATTAATTGTTGCTCTTTCTATTCAAGATACTGTATGTAGAGTCAAAAAGGATGTGGGGAAGTTGTTTTACAGATGATTGCGAGTGTGGATAGAGGACAAATGCTTCCATGATTTTTGTGCATGTGACATTTCAAATTAATTTCAAATTATTTTAATTACTTTCAGAAAGTATTGAGAGAGAAAGTGCTACTAAACAACCTGTGTGAAACCAGTTTAACTTTACCAACAGCTAAAGACAACCTTCCTTTGTTGCATGGGTGGTTTCTTCTCTGTATGTGCTGGGTTCACATACCATATTAAATTATGTCTGTACACATAATGAATACAGCCGAGGCTCACATACAAATCAGGTAAAGCCATATTATTTCCACATTTTTATATGATTTTCTCAGAAATATAAATTCCATTTTGCTTTTGGACTGCTTTTCAAAAAATAAAACAACACATTCAAAGAGTATAACAATAGTTCAAGCAAAACTTGTTTTTGTCCAGTATTATGCAATTTCCAAATGGTGTTCAAGTATTGAACTGTTTGTCTCATAAAAATGGGAACTATACTAATATAGAAAGTCTCCAAACTCATACTATCAAATTTGTAGGCCTTGAACACTAGAATTACCAGAGCCTGCTATCACATACCTCACCCCGCACAGTTTTCTCAGCTCAAGTCTGTTTCCCTGCATGTCAGTTGCTCAGAGTTGTATAGAGTGAGAAGTTAAGCAAAATTACACATTTTATAATTACTATAACATTATTTGGAACACTTGCATTTCATGTGTGTTCCGTGTCTACAACAATCTATGTAAACACATCGTTAAAACACATATTTACTTATAAATTACACCAGCTGTTACAGACTGGAATCAAATGTATGTTTTGATTCTAAAATAGTAAGAACACGAGCAGCTCACATCTCAAAACAGACTTGTCCGGGATCAAACCCGTGAAGTTTTGATTACCAGTCAGCAGTTGATACCGTTGAGCCACCGAAGCAGTCGTAGCAAATGCGTGTCAATGTCACACCCTAACGCGGGTTCTTTTTCTGCAGTTATATTTTTGAATAAAAGCGCATTTGTTCTGTTATATTTGTACCTTTTGTGAAAGTGTTTCTTTGATATTTGGAATTCAGGCTTCACACATTATACACTTCATGTCTACATTTTGTCAATTATTACTAAAACATGAAAAACGTTTCTGTTTTAACTATGTGTTTACATAGATCGTTGTAGACACGGAACACACATGAAATGCAAGTGTTCCAAATAACGATATAGTATTTATAAAAGGTGTCATTTTGCTTGACTTCTTACTCTATACAACTCTAAGCAACTGACACACAGGTAAACAGACTTGAGCTGAGAAAACTGTGTGGTGGTGGGGGGATGTGTTTTTGCTTGTTTTTATGTTTTTTTTTGTTTGTTTCCGTTTTGTTCTATTATTTTCTGATTCCAGTGAGTTAACAAGGTAAGGGTGGCTGTCATGTTCCTAGAACACCAGGTTGTGGACATCTGATATCACTGATGCTATTTTGTTTTTAAAAATGCCACAACATAGGCACCAGGTTTGAAATGGATAGTAAATGAATTATATGGTAGCATAATGATTTGCACTGCTGCTTTACCGAACCAATGTCATGTGTTTCTGTTCAGAGACTGCACATTGTGGGATTTCCTCCCACATCCCCAAAGATACAGATGTTAGGTTTACTTGCAAATTTAAACTGGTCCCTTTCTAAGTGTGTTTGTGTAGAGGGTCCCCCAATAGATGTGCACCCTGTTCATGTCCATTTCCTGTTTCTTTGCATTAAGTGCTTTTAAGACAGTTTCTAGTTCTGAACTGAATGAAGCGGGATAAAGAATGTGTGGCAGATGACCAGGGACCTTGCCCCCTGGAGCAGGGAAAGACCGGGAGAGGGGCAAAATCTCCCCTGGGTGCAAGAGGGCAGTCCCTCTGGTTTCCATCAGGGGGTGCCTGGATGGTTCCCGTGCCCTGGAGGATAGCACTTTCGCCACACCGGGAAGTGCTGCCAGAAGACCATCACAGAGCACCTGGCGCACCGTGGCGTTATAAAAGGGGCTGCCTCACTCCATTCAAAGAGCAGGAGTCGGGAGGAGGAAGACAAAGCTTGTGTGTGGAGAAATAAAGGTGGCAGAAGAAGAAGAAGAGTAGAGAAAGAAGGGACTGAGTTTGTGCAGTTTAGAGCACTGTGTGGTGTGCAGGACATTTTGTAAATAAATAGTGTGTGTTTTGGGACATTTGTGTCTGTCTGTATCCAGGGTCTTATCACAGTGGCATCTCAGATGGGACTCGAACCTTCAACCCCTGGCTTAGGAGGAAAATGCCTTATCCATTAGGCCACTGGGACCCTTCAAAAAAATTATTTTGTGGAGGCAGCCCCGCACAGCGGACGAAGGCACACACACGCCGCAGCACACCACACAGTGCTCTAATCCGTACAAACTCAGTCCCTTCTTTCTCTACTCTACTCTTCTTCTTCTGCAGCCTCCACTCCTCTCTCGCAAGCTCGGTCTTCCTCCTCCCGACTTCGGCTCCTCGATTGGAGTGAGTTGGCCCATGATGTGCTCCAGGTGCTCTGTGATGATCATCCGGCAGCACTTCCTGGTGTGGTAGAAGTGCTGCCCTTGCACCCAGAAGCACTCTGGGCGTGCACAGTTCCTGGAGCAGCAGCACTTCCTGGTGTAACAGAAGTGTTGTCCTCCAGTGCTCGGGAACCATCCAGGCGCCCCCTGGTGGTGGCCACGGACCCCCACAGGGTTGAGCTGCCCTCTTGCACCCAGGGGAGATATTGCCACTCTTCCCTGCTCCAGGCATTCCGGTGGGGCAAGGACCCTGGTCGTCTGCCACAAATGTTATAAATCACTTGTTGTTTTGTTTATTTTTAGAGTAAACTGTGGCATTCTGGACTAAGCAGCAACCACAGAAAGATTGTTTAGAGTCTATGTGTGTCATTTTGAATTTTTGTCCAGGCTGTGTTGTTGTTTTTTTAAGCAGCAGCTGTGGTTGTTGCTGCAGAGCATTATTTTATTTTTTAGGTGTGGGGGACGGCAGCTGTCCGTGGGCTTCATTAACTGGTGTCAGTCTACATCTTTGGCTGCTGTTTGCTCACTTTGTGTTTCCTTAGTGATTCATCCTGCCACATATAGCAGGTTTGTGTCTTTGCTCAGAAAGCAGATACTTACACTGCTGGGTTCCTGTTTCTTGGCACAGCTACCCATCCCATTATATCACAGTATCTGTCCATTTTCGTTCCTACCAAAGTTGGTTTCTTGTTTGTCAGTGTGGCTACTGAACACAAAGTACTAAAATCACCAATGTGCATGGATCAATCTACTATATACCAGTCCAGAAGCTTCAGTTTGAATTAATAACATTAATTCAGACTACTTCAAACTAGAACATGGTACTAGACAAGGATGTATCTTGTCACCACTGCTTTTTGCAATCATCACTGAGTCACTGGCAGCTCACAGTCAAAATGCTTATGAGATAAAGGGGATTATCAGAGAAGGACTTTAACAGAAAATTTCACTATATGCAGATGATATGGTACTATATAGGGTGGTCCAGACCTAATTATGCAAATTTCATTATGCTATAACTTATTAAGTTTATTACATAGAAAATCACCCGAAAAATCCCGGACCATCAAGAAGTGTGTGAACTGATGACATGAAGAATCATCTTTGTGCCAAACTGGAATCGTCCCCGCATAAATCAAAGTCATCCAGGCTATATGAATCTGCATAATTAGATCTGGACCATCCTGTATGTATCAGATCCACAAAATACTGTGTCTGCAGTCCTAACAGCACTAACAGAATTTCAATGATACGATAGCACCTGTATGGAAACACCGGGTGGAGTTATGATCTTGTGTTCAGCAATTGCTGTGCAGCCAGGAGCCTCCCGGACAGCAAACAGGAGGAAGGGCACTACTGTATCCCACGAGGCTGAGTCGTCATGGGTAACTCATCAAATCATCTGTTTTAGGGGTTTGTTAAATCATTCAGTCAGGCCATTTGTCTGCAGATGACAAACCGTGGAGCGTAACTGCTTAATTGCAAAGCTTTCGCAAAGTTGCTTCATGATGCAAGACATAAAGGGCATGCCCTGATCAGTCAAAATTTCATGAGGGATACCAATATGTGTGAACATTTCTTACAATGCTTTTGCAACAGATTGGTCATCTGCTTGCTGCAGCACAGCCACCTCTGGGTATCTTGTAGCATAATCAACTAACAAAAGCATATACTGCAAGCCACTTTTACACTTGTGAATCGGGCCAACAATATCTAATCCCACACTCTCGAAGGGGACATCAAAAATAGGCATCGGTACAATGGGTGCCCTGGCGAGTCTGTAAGCAGAAACTATTTGACAGTCAAGACAAGCCTTACAGAATTGCTCCACATCCCAGCTCATATTCATCCAATAAAAGCATTTTGAAAAGCATTCCCACATCTTTTCCATGCTGAGGTGACTCCCTAAAACGTGACTGTGAGCACTTTTTAAAACCTCCTCCCTATGCCCACTTGGCACTACCAACTGCTTGATAGATCCATCACCCATGCAATCAGAAATCACCCAATACAGAAAACCATCCATAAGCGGTAAGATCTATATGCCACAGACAAAACTGGCACCCCTTCACCACCGGACTCACACCTGTGCGGAGGAGGATCTGCTTCTTCAGAAGTTCATGATCACCGAGGCTTTTGGGAGGGAGGTTTCATACGATCTGTAGGGCCTCCCCAGTTAAAAACTGGGCCACAATAGCTGGCCTGGTTCCCCTGTCTCAACGCATCAATGTTGCCGTGCACTCGAAGCGCAACAGGAAACACTCTGGGTCGTCCGAGGTAGCCATGTTTACCAGCACATCCCTGGGGAGAGCTAAGACCAGAGCACCTGTAGGAGCCTCATTTTGCTCCCCTGGTATCGGGATATCATATGCCTCTTGGGGTTCCATTGGTGCAAGATGGGGTTCAATTGGTGCAAGACCTCACTCCTGAGGTCAAACTGTCTTGCACCCCTAAAAGAGTTAAGAAACCTCACAACCTACATAAACATGATACAAAATATCATTTTTGTTTGTCTTTCATTTCTTTATAGTTACACAGTACATTAATGTGAACTTCATCTAGTAGTTAATGGTTGTTTATTTCCAATTCCAAATAGAAGATTACAATTCCAGGTCAACTTGATTCCCAGAATATTAGCGGCTCCTAGATAACTAAAATCAAGATGCAAGGTGCAGATGGGTGCAAAAATGGCTTAAACAAATAAAGCAACAAGTTATGGCATGAGGAGCTTTTTATGAATTAGGTAATGTTAAAAGATATGGTCCAGCAGGAATTAATGATACAGCCACCACTCTTAAATTATACAAAAAGATCTAAATATGAACAGAACTAGCAAATTAGTTTGCAAGTAACAATAATCTACTAGGGCGATAACTGGAATCAGCAAAATCATTACAGGTTAAACAGGACAGAATTCATAACTGGGCAGATATGTAGGAGATGATTTTTAATGTCAATACATGTAGGGTTTTATGCAAAGGAGCTAAAAATATGACATTTAATTGCATAAACTTAGACTTCACAGTGTGCCAAACAAGAAAGACTTAGGAATCATAGTCGACTCATCACTGTCCACAACTACCCTAACTTTATAAAAATTCAAAAAGTTTCCAAATGTCAATATCTACACATTCAGAAGGGTATTTTTCATTCAGACTCCGTACAATCATCCTAAATGTCACCTGCTCTAAAAGTTTAAATCATTGGTACTACAGTTTAAGACAGTCTATCAATACAAAATAGGTTTGAGGTGAAAAATTTGACATCCACAGCACATGAAATGGGGAAGCCAGATTCAGGTCAAAAAAGACCTGTAAGACATAGCATTGATTTACCATATGAAGATATTGGTGAGACATAATACAAAAGATACCATCAGTGGTTCAGAAAATTCAGAGACCGGCTACCTACACTGATTCCAAAACAGCTGAGTATGAACTACAAGAAAATGTTGAAGTATTCAGTGTTTTCAGTTTAAGCAAACAGGTATCAAGAAATAATGTGACAAAAGTTTTTAAATTAAGAAAATAAACAGTATGATATATGCAGCTCTTATATTCAAAAGTCTCCTTCAAGAAGAACACAGGAGGCACATACATTGGTTTGTTAAGAGTAATTTCAGGCTAATGTTAGAAAATATTTCTTCACATGGAGGATAATAGAAACATGGACTTCTCAGTGAAAAACCCGAATAACAGTCTATCCAGTGTGAGGGACGGCCGGTGGTTCAGACCGGCCGGGACATCCCTGAAAGAAAAGAATGGAGGAAGGCAGCCTTTTCAGGGCACTAGGTGGCAGCTCCCCTGGATGGCAACGGTTCTCCGGGATTCCCTCAGGGCATCTTGGGACATGGAGTTCTTTTGCTCAGCCCTGTTGGATGCAGTGGGTGCCGCCAGGGGGAGCTCACCGAGAACCTGGGGACTCCTACTGTTACGACAACCTGGAAGTACTTCGGAGTCACGAGGCCAGAAGCCCGCAGTACTGGGCTACTTGAGGAAGGATGATGTGGTGTTTGACCCGGAAGAAGAGAAGGAACCCTTCCGGGTCATGGACTATATAAAGGACTAGTGAAAACCCAGAGAAGGGAGCCAGAGTTGGGAGTTTGGGTGACGAAGCTGATGGGAGTGGAGGACTGTATTGTGATTATTGTATTACCGTATTTACTCGTGTACCACGTGGCGTCGTGTAAGACACACACCCTAATTTTTACAAAGAAAATCGTGAAAATCATTTTTCCCCGTGTACAACGTGCGTTGTGGTTGTATAGGAAGCATTTAGAGAGAGAGCGTGAGTGTGCGAGCAAGCGAGCGAGAGAGAGAGAACGCGAGTGCGCGAGAGAGAGAGAGAGAACGCGAGTGCGCGAGCGAGACAGAGAGAACGCGAGTGTGCGAGCGAGACAGAGAACGCGAGTGCGCGAGCGAGACAGAGAGAACGCAAGTGTGCGAGCAAGCGTGTGATAGAGAGAGAGAGCGCGAGTGCACGAGCAAGCGAGCGAAAGAGAGAGAGTGCGAGCAAGAGAGAGAGTGCACGAGCAAGTGAGCGAGACAGAGAGCGCGAGTAAGCAAGCAAGAGAGAGAGAGAAGAGCACGAGTGTGTGAGCAAGAGAGAGAGTGCAAGTGCGCGAGCAAGCAAGCGAGAGAAAGAGCGCGAGCAAGAGAGAGAGCCCAAGCAGTTTCCTAATGTATGACGCGCACCTGCTTTTCTAATGCTAATTTTCGGGAAAAAATGTGTGCGTGGTACACACGTAAATACGGTAATTATTATTATTGGAGAATTGTGGAGTGTGTGTGGTGCTTTGTGCACTGTATTGAAGAAAATATTAAAGAATTCTTCTTGGTGCTTTTACAAGTGTGTCCTTAACGTCTGTCTGGTGGGTTTCATGGGGCAACAGCGACCCCTAGCGTCCACACTAGCTATTGCAATTGTGGAGAATATCTTTCAACTAATTGATCATAAATACAAGAATGCCTTGGACAGGAAGAAGAAATGTCTCTTCTATCTGGAAGGTACCACCTTCCACCTGTTGTTATTTTAATGTAGCATTCTCACAGCCCAGTGAGATTTTTCTTTTATAATGGACCAATGCAGCCTCTCTCCACACTAACATTTACATTACACTCAAGTTCTTACATCTTACTATAATTATTGCATATTTCATCTGTGTCCATTGACATGAATTTTGCTTTGAGGTTTTGTAATTATTTGTATTTGTATTGTATTTGAGTAATTTTTGGCATTTTGTGTGCTACATTGTTGTGGTTATTGTTTGTTATTAGTGAGGTAAATTTTAAATACTTCAGCTGCAAAGTTTTTAAGCAAATGGTCTCCAATTTTCTAATCTGCCTGTCAGTTTTTCAGATGTCCCAACAATTACAAAATGTAAATCAAACTTGAAGTCCCAGTTCTATTTCACCATATTTTACTACTTTTAATGTTCATTATTTGCCTTTGCCTTTATTTATAACCAGAGTCTGTCCTGGCAGCACTGGGCACAAGGCAGGATTCAACTCTAGATAAGACACCACTCCATAACAGGGCCCATTCAAGCACAGAGCAAATTAACCTCATCCATATGTTTGGGAGAAAACAAAGTGTACCCAGAAGAAAACCCTCACTGACATAGGGAGGCAATGCAGATTCTATACAGACATTAACCAGCCACTGGATCTGAAACAAAGATGCTAGATTCATAAGGCAGCATTCATGCACAAGACTGTAACTTAGGCTACACTTTTCATCTAGTATTTGTAGGTAAGCCACAGCTGTGGTCATATATTAATCTCATACACTAAAAATATATGGCATTATTTGACCTTTAGATCATTTGTTATTTGACAGAACCTTCATGTCATGATACACTTTTTCTAGGTTATCTGCTTTCCATTCATTTACCTAAGATGTGCATCTCTGGTTAAGTGGTGATTTTTTGCCAATATAAAAGAGTATGGGTGTGGTGCCATAAGTCAAACTGACATCCTTTCCAACATTCGTACCTGCCTTTTTGTTATCATAAGAATTACTTATGAATGTTTAGAAATCACTTTACTTTATTTTTTCCAGTGTCTGGCTCACCTATATGAGAAAAGCCCCACATATGGTATACCGCTTGATTCGTCTTGATGCCAAATTATGCAAAACATCAAGTTTTTAGGGTTTTCCCACAAATTTCTGTCCCTCCAGGCCCACAAATTGAATTATGCTTTGTGCAGGAAATTACATCCTTATGATAAAGAGTTAGAAGACCCGGGTTCGCTTCCCAGGTCCTCCCTGCATGGAGTTTGCATGTTCTCCCCATGTCTGCGTGGGTTTCCTCTGGGTACTCCGGTTTCCTCCCACAGTCCAAAGACATGCAGGTTAGGTGCATTGACAATTCTAAATTATCCCTAGTGTGTGTTTGGTGTGTAGGTGTGGGCGAGTCCTGCAGTGGGCTGGCGCCATGCCCGGGGTTTATTTCCTGACTTGCATCCTGTGTTGGCTGGGATTGGCTCCAGCAGACCCCCATGACCCTGTGTTAGGATATAGCGGGTTGGATAATGAATGGATGGATGGATCATAAAGAGTAAACCAATAGACTTCTTTAGTAAAAATTACCAGAAGGACCAGAAGTTTTACATTCTACAACAACCACACCCAGAGGTTCACCCCAATGAGATATGGGTTGAAGGTTATTCCTTTTCACAAAACTTTGATAAAAAGGGGAAAAGGAATATGTGAAGTGTCATTTTATGCTGTTAATTGATAAAGGTGGCTGTAGTCCTCTAAGAGCCACTCTCAGAAGGACAAACATGACAAATTTCAAACATAAGCATGTGTGTGCTAGGATATTTCAAGGTCAATGATTATGAATATGATGCTATATTTGATTATTGGTCCTTTACTAAGGATCTAGCCCACAATGGACCTCTATCAGAGGGTGAAAATGACAAATTATAATCATAGATATTTAAACTTACACATTTAAACTGAAGCACACATATTAATATATCAAAGATCTTTCACCATCATTCTTCTTTATTATGTACAGGTACATCTGCTTCATGAAGTAAATGATTACATTTCTTAAGAATTAGGGTGACTTGCGCTTATCAGACCTTTACGGACTCTGCAGTTGTGAAGTGATAAAACAGAATTCCTAAAATGGCCGAATCAATGGATGCCCTCCAATATCAAATAATAAAATGTAACCAATTACTTTTCATTTAAAGTGCACAACTACTTAGACAGTTATACTTTCTTTTTAGAAAAAAAGCATACATTTTTCAAATATGCAGGGTTCCATTGTTTGTATTAATTCTGCTTTCTCACTGAAAGGCTTGGCACAGTGTACTGTGACACTGTTTCCAACATTAAAAAATAGATTGATGATAAATATCAGAAAATCAATATTTAACCAATCAAATTTCCTCTATCTTAGACCTGTTTCATTTTTAATCTCTTCTGTTTCAAAAAGGATTAGACACCAATATGCATTTTGGAACTGATTATTTTGATGTGCTTTAATTGTAGAGCTTATTTATTTTTTGGGATAGCTTAATAACACACTATAGCCATACTTCCTGGAACGTTTGAAATTACTAAACCTCATTTAGACCATGTACAGTATATCTTAATAGGGATAGCAAAACTGCTATTGAATTATTATTAATTATTAGACTGAAACTAACTGCAACTGAATCTTCATAATCCTTATACATATTTATTTTTTTGCAAGTAAACCGTTCAACAAGCCATTAACCCTTGAAGTTACATTTGTCTCCATCAGACAACATAATGTGGACAAACCCCTGCAACACGGACACATAAATTATAAAATCTAAAGTCTGGATAGGACACAAAGTATTACAATGAATAAAGCCAGTAGAATACAATTAAAATGGACATTAAAATACCTGCAATAACAGCACTTGTGAAAAAATCTGCTTAAAGGAATGTGACATGGAAGGCATTTCTTAAGTCTGGACACGTGGTAAAGCTGTGCCACAACAGTGAGAGGTGAATGCTGCAATAAAGCACTGACCTTATTGAATCCCTGTGTTTATGGATCAACCCAAATAGTTCTATATATAGACAACAGAGACAGTGGCGAGAACTACAGATGGTTAATATAGACCCTACATGGTAGCCACCCACACAGCAAAGGAGAGAGACAAGCCTGTTTAGGAGCTCATAAACAAGACTTCTTAACAGCCCTTACTTGCAGGGAATTGTGATCAGAAGAGCACATAGTAGGCACCAAAATCTGCAGCTGAAGGGCACAACAAACCCTAAGAAGAAAGAGACAAAGCTATAGTATATGTAAAAGTACAATTACGTAACCACCCTTTTCATTTCAAGAGCTGAAGATCATACCATAAACACAACAGCTAAATAATAAACTTAGAATCTCTTTGAACAGCCAATAACTATTCATATAGTAAGGCCAGATTTTTTCTAGATTGGCAAAAAATGGTGGGAAATAGCAAATCCAAGTTTTAAGTGTTTTCTTGTCATATTTTAAAATTTCTCACAAGAATAATAAGAACAGTACTGCATTATAAAGTAAAAAAAATTTATGGACACTTTGGGGGGTCTGGGGTACTGCTCAAACGTGCAGATGCTAGAAACCTGACTATCATGCATCTCTGTCAACAAACTAACATGGCCATGGAATTTGAACACCACCCCTTAGGGTAAAATGTCAAAGGAAAGCTTTATTAGGCAGAAGAGTCAGAGTATTAATCACAAGGTGTAAAAGATGGGGCTAAAATGCAGCTTCCTCATTTGGTCCTCCAATTACTACTGCTAAATTGCACTTAACTCTTGAAGGTCGCAAGAAGCAAGAAAATGAATAATCCTGGGCACCATCGACCCGCCACTTCAGGACATAACTGTAGTTTCCCGACCCTTGCCTCCTATCCATCCTCTCAGAAAACATTAACAAAGTATCTTAAGCTCCGTTAGTTTAAAGCTTTACGAGATAAGGTAAGACTGACAGTATCTTTAATCATTAGAGATGGCTTTTATACTGCTCAATCCGTTATATGACGCATTGACAGGAGGCTGAGCTTCCAGTCTGATCGCAGCTGAAAAGCTTGTTTTCGCTACGTTAGAAGCCCTGCAGTGCAGCCAGTACCAGTATCGGAATGCGACCACCCCTCCCATCTTGCTGACTCGTGTCTGGATGATTCTGATCCCATATGATCGTGTTTCTTAACACAATCTCATTAGCTAATCGCTGTTTATCGGTCACGAGTTGCAGAAAGTTAAGGTGCCCAATCTCTGTTCACTCACCGCGGTGTCGTTCATTTCCACGTTTTTCCCGGACAGGCTGCTGAACTACCAAACGCCTTTTCTGCAGTGCCCGATCCAGCCGGACTGCCTAAGGTCATCTGACTCGGTGCATCTCCCCTGCTGGGAGGTGTGCAGTGCCGAGACGCAGCCCGCGGAGAGGAGCGCAGAGCTCGGAGAGTGAGGCCGAGTTTCCACAGCCTCTCTAGACCCCGGCTCCGCGGACCTCCTCACAAGGAGATAGCAGGCGCGGCGCGGGCACGGGCATTTGTAAAGGCATGACATCATCTATCAGCAAGCTAACAATAGCAGGGAGCCGAGCGCCTGTGACTCGCTGAACTGCGCGTGTCAACTCGAGACGCGCCGGGGCTCGCTGGGAACGAACAAATCGGTCGCGCGCGGAGTATGGATAGGAGACGAAAGGGTTAGTTAGGTATGGAAAGATGAAAAACAGCAGGATAACCTAATAAATAGGATTTTTCCCCCTGGGTAGAACGTGGCACGTCTCCAAGGGTGCATTCCATATCAAACAATATTGAACAAGATAGCATGCAGTGAGCATCAAACCAGTCTTAAATAAGCGGAGATACAGCGCAGGTTTAATTGGTGACTGCCGTTTGCTTTTACCTTAACACTTTAATTAATTAGGCTACAGTACTTTTCTTGTATACTCCGCCTTTAAGCTGTTTCCGCTCAAGTATACACAAAAGGAGGAAATTTAGTTAATGCTGTGTCATGCTAATTTTGGTCCTCAGTACACAATGTAGGTGTGTGCTGTATTTATAATAAACTTCCTTCCGTTAAATCACAGAAGCCATATTTTAAAATACTGTGTAACTGGGAGCTGGAGCCTATCCAGGCAGAATGCTGTTCCTGACTTGATACCATCCATTCACTATTCGAACAAGGACGTCATGAATCTGCCTAGGCGTTATTCACACCTGAACTGCAAAACACATTTATATTGCTAAAACTGAGTTCTTTAATTTAAGAACCATTACAAGAGTTTGACCTCTTACAACACTAATACAACGGCTCTCTACTTTTATATTACTATTATTATTATTATTAACTCTTGTAACAATAACACTGAGTACTGTCAGCCAACTAATTCTTCAACAGAATTGTGTCAAGAAATGCAACTGTGACTCCTTTATACACACATCAATACACCAGCAGAATGCCTCACTGCGTCTCTGACTCTCAAGTTAATCAGTCTGGTGTGTGTGTATAGATAGACACATACATACATACATACATATACACATATATATATATACACACACACACACTATTATATATATATATATATATATATATATATATATATATATATATATATATATATACACACACACACGCTACGCTGGCTACTTATACAGATCTCTTTCTTCTGATTCCTCAGTTTTAACAAGCGAGGCAGGTAGCACACTTTCATAAAACAGCAATGGAAAACAGTGCATTATTAAGTACAGGCCCAATATTTCAGCTGTCCCCAACATATCTTCAGGATTGACATCTTCATGATCGCCAAAGTAGTAGCAGAAATCCAATTATCAAAACACAGTTCACATGGCTCATGAAACATATACAGTTGTGCTTAAAAGTTTGTGAACCCTTTAGAATTTTCTATATTTCTGCATAAATATGACCTAAAACATCATCAGATTTTCACTCAAGTCCTAAAAGTTGATAAAGAGAAACCAATTAAACAAATGAGACAAAAATATTATACTTAACAGCTTAGGTTCCTATACTCCTCCTCCTGCCCACTCCTGATGCAGCCCAGGATAGCAGTGTCATCAGCGAACTTTTGCACGTGGCTGGACTCTAAGTTGTATTGGATGTTCGATGTATATATGCTGATCAGGACCGGAGAAAGCACAGTCAACTGTGGCGCTCCTGTGCTGCTGACCACAATGTCAGACCTGCAGTTCCCAAGATGCGCATACTGAGGTCTCTCTGTAAGATACTACACCAACAAGTATGAATCTACTCCCATCTCTGTCAGTTTGTCCCTAAGGAGCGGAGGTTGGATGGTGTTGAAGGCGCTAGAGAAGTACAAGTACCTGGGTTCACTTCCCAGGTCCTCCATGCGTGGAGTTTGCATGTTCTCCCCGTGTCTGCGTGGGTTTCTTCCCACAGTCCAAAGACATGCAGGTTACGTGAACTGGCGATCCTAAATTGTCCCTAGTGTGTGCCCTGTGGTGGGCTGGCACCATTCCTGGAGTTTGTTTCCTGCCTTGCGCCCTGTGTTGGCTGAGATTGGCTCCAGCAGACAACCGTGACCCTGTAGTTAAGATATAACAGTTTGGAAAATGGATGGATGGATGTTTTGTAAAATGCACAGTAAAACTGGATGGTCATTTGGCCTTGAAACCCTGAAATGTTTATTTCTTGGGTAATTTACTTATTTATTTTTAATTGTTTTTTAATTACATTTTTTGTTGTCATTTTGAACTACACTTTTTTAGTATACTTGACATATTTCTGTGTTTTTTTATTTTACTTAAGTAGAATGTAATTTTTAAAAATTTGCATACTTTGAGGATTTAGAAAGCTAAGCAAGGATTAAAATTAATTTACACTACAGAGTGGTTTGCAATTGCAATTGCATGTTGCATGCATCTGTGTCATTAACACAAACTTTATTTTATAAATCACATTTTAACATTAAATTCCACCCAAGCCACTTTTTAAGCACTGAACTACAGCCCAATAGTTGAAATGTATTTTTTAGAATTGGAGCACAGACAGATTAAATTACTCTCTCAGGGCCTCACAGAAAACCAGAGGCAACGATTAAACAGGTAGCCTTCTTGTTGAAAGTTTAGTGGATCCGTACTGGACCATACTGCCTCTCTACATTCATGTCCATACTATAAAGGTCTGTTAAGAAAATACAGTGAAATGAAATAGAGTTTAACCAGTGTACAAAAATGCAACTCTAACTAACCAAGCAGTTCTAATTAAAAGAAAAGGTTACCAAAGAAATAAAACCAGTACCTATATGCAATCTCCAAAGTCTTAGAGTGCCAGTCCATAATGGTCACACTAACTCACTGACACAAGGTAATTCTGAGTCTCTAATTAACCTGACAGCCTGTCTTTGAACTACTGGCAGTAAAGATGTCTGATGAAACAAAGTCTATCACAGGGAATATATGCCAACAATATATGAAAAATACTTCAGGCAAGAAATGAACAAGAGTTTAAGTACTATGAATCATCATAATAGCTTCTGTGCTACAGTACCACCCTATTCAGATACAATTCATTCGATTTAGTTAATTTTTTAATAGAGTATATGTATTTTGGCCTACATATATTCAATACTAGCAGAATACCCGCGCTTCGCAGCGGAGAAGTAGTGTGTTAAAGAAGTTATGAAAAAGAAAAGCAAACATTTTAAAAATAACGTAAGATGATTGTTAATGTAATTGTTTTGTCATTGATATGAGTGTTGTTGTCATATCTATATATATATATATATATATATATATATATATATATATATATATATATATATAGCAAAATACCTTGATTGGCAGCGAGAAGTAAAAAGAAAAGGAAACATTTTAATAATAACGTAACATTATTGACAATGTAATTGTTTTGTCATTGTCATGAGTGTTGTTGGTATATATATATATATATATATATATATATATATATATATATATACACACACACACAGACACATATATATATATATATATATATACATACACACACACACATATATAAACATATATATACATATACATACATATCTACATATATACACACACAGCTATTTCAGATCAGTGCAATACGCTGTTTGTTAAAACGGTTGACTCCCGCTCTTACGTGCAATAACAAATCAAATCATTCAGTTGTCTTTGCTCATATGTCATTTTAGAGCTGGACGCCTGGCATCTTTTTTGGCAACAAGTTCGTTTATGTTTGGTGTGAGGTTCTGTGTTGTGGAGATTCTCAGGATGGATTGCAGGTGCTCATCAGTGAGGCGACTCCTGTGTGCTGTTTTGTTAGTCTTTATCACTGAGAAGAGCTTCTCATACAGATATGTGCTACCAAACATGCACAAGGTTCGAGCCGCATGTAGACGGACTTTTTTTGTTCTTCAAAGTCACCAAAGCGCCGTGCAAACTCAGTGCGCAATAACTCTAGTAAGCGGTAAGTGTTCGCAAGGCAGCTGAAGCGCTGCATTATGGGATCTGTAGTTTATTGTGTTACCAGCGCTTCATATACCCGGCTTTAATAACAATAATACAGTATATAAAATGATCTCGGGCCGGATATAATTACATGCCGGGCCGGA
This sequence comes from Polypterus senegalus, assembly GCF_016835505.1. Lineage (NCBI taxonomy): Eukaryota > Metazoa > Chordata > Cladistia > Polypteriformes > Polypteridae > Polypterus > Polypterus senegalus. The sequence goes on from NC_053160.1 coordinate 100,641,533, forward strand.
TGTGGCCCTCGGCCCTTGAGTTTGACACATATGGACTAAATAGAACTTGAAAAGATATAATTTTTCAAATGTGATCGCGCAATTCAGATAGAGTTGACACGCACTACAGCCTGCATGCCTCAATGAGTCATCCTCCCCTCGCTCTTACTTTTTTACCGTTCATCTAATGAATACACCGAGTATGGCTTTACCAAAACAATCATTGATGGCTAATAAAGTATCCATTATTCGAGTATGTAGAGCGGGATATATATATACATATATATATACCCGCGTATCGCAGCGGAGAAGTAGTGTGTTAAAAAAGGTAGAAAAAGAAAAGGGAACATTTTAAAAATAACGTAACATGACTGTCAATATACAGTATTTGTTTTGTGAGTGTTACTGAGTGTTGCTGTCATCAAGGATTTGATTATCATTATTTCTTTCAATCAGGTTCGTATTTGTAGGATGTGTTGTGTTCAAGTTACATTCCGTGTTTGTCAATCGTTGTAAAGATGACAGGTTTCATTCATCGATTCGCTTCTTACTGCATCAATAAACAGCTCGTCTTCTTCTTTATCTGAGACCTGACACACTGCATGCACGTTTTTTTTTTACACTGTCTTCCTTTAGTGGGACATTGACTTTTTCCACCGTGTGCTTTGTTTCCACAGTAGCTGCATTTATGAATATGCTTATCAGACGCTTCATATTTTTTGCTGCCTTTTCAATTGTGTAATTCGGTTTTTGTTCAGCGCTCTTTGGAACTGTTGCTTTTATCTGTGCACTGCGCCAGTTCACGTGAGCCACTCGGTGTACTTGCATCGAAGGTTCCCAGCTGTGCTGGTGCCATCTCGTGCTATGTCCATAGCTTTATTTAATGTTACCTTAGTCCTGGCACTTAAAACTTTCTCTCGCAGTTTCGCTGAGTTTGTGTCAAACACCACCCTGACCATCTCATCTTCCTCTCCATAAGCACAGTCCTTCACCCGTGAATATTTACCCATGGCAGTTTGCTATTGGATTGCCGCTGACGGACGGCCTTATATGGGCAGGCACTAAATTACAAACGCCAGCGGCAGCCTGTCTATGAACTTAATTTAAAGTGTAGGTTTACATCGTGCTTTGTTTCGAGTAGCAGAACTCATGAATATGGTTGTATATGTCACTCGCTTCTTCTTATTGTTTCGCTGCCTTCTCAATTATATAATGCATGTTTTCTTCAGCGCTTTTTTGAGGTCTTCCTGGTTTTCTATGTACTGCGTGATTACGTGGGAGGCGTGATGATGTCACACGAAACTCCGCCCCCACGGCGTTGAAGCTCATCTCCATTACAGTAAATGGAGAAAACTGCTTCCAGTTATGACCATTACGCGTAGAATTTCGATATAAAACCTGCCCAACTTTTGTAAGGAAGCTGTAAGGAATGAACCTGCCAAATTTTAGCCTTCCACCCACACGGGAAGTTGGAGAATTAGTGATGAGTCAGTGAGTGAGTCAGTGAGTGAGTGAGTGAGTGAGGGCTTTGCCTTTTATTAGTATAGATTAGTAATATGAAGAAAAAAATTACTACACTGTAAAAACAGAGACTCAACATTATTTTACAAAGTGACTGGGCACGGTAATATATGAAAATATATTATTAATAACTAGCAGAATACCCGCGCTTCGCACCGGTAAAGTAGTGTGTTAAAGAAGTTATGAAAAACAAAAGGAAAAATTTTATAAATAACGTAACATGATTGTTAATGTAATTGTTTTGTCATTGATATGATTGTTGCTCTCCTATCTATACATATATATATATATATCTATTTATATATATATCTATATAGCAAAATACCCGCGCTTTGCAGCGTAGAAGTAGTGTGTTGTCAATGTAATTGTTTTGTGATGTGATGAGTGTTGCTGTCATATATATATACACACATATATATACACACATATATATATATACATACATAAATATAAATATATACATATATATATACATATAAATATATACATATAAATATATACATATACATATACACATATATATATATACATACATATATATATATATACATATATATACATACACATATATATATATATATATATACATATATATATATATATATATATATATATATATATATATATATATATATATATATATATATATATATATATATATATATATACATATATATATATATACACACACACACATATATATACACACATATATATACACACATATATACAGTATATATACATATATATATATATACACACATATATATATATATATATATACAAATATATATATATACATATATATATACACACACACATATATACACATATATATACTGCTCAAAAGAATTAAAGGAACACTTTTTAATCAGAGTATAGCATAAAGTCAATGAAATTTATGGGATATTAATCTGGTCAGTTAAGTAGCAGAGGGGGTTGTTAATCAGTTTCAGCTGCTGTGGTGTTAATGAAATTAACAACAGATGCACTAGAGGGGCAACAATGAGATGACCCCAAAACAGGAATGGTTTAACAGGTGGAGGCCACTGACATTTTTCCCTCCTCATCTTTTCTGACTGTTTCTTCACTAGTTTTGCATTTGGCTACAGTCAGTGTCACTACTGGTAGCATGAGGCGATACATGGACCGTACAGAGGTTGCACAGGTAGTCCAACTTCTCCAGGATGGCACATCAATACGTGCCATTGCCAGAAGGTTTGCTGTGTCTCCCTGCACAGTCTCAAGGGCATGGAGGAGATTCTAGGAGACAAGCAGTTACTCTAGGAGAGCTGGAGAGGGCCAAAGAAGGTCCATAACCCATCAGCAGGACCAGTATCTGCTCCTTTGGGCAAGGAGGAACAGGATGAGCACTGCCAGAGCCCTACAAAATGACCTCCAGCAGGCCACTGGTGTGAATGTCTCTGACCAAACAACCAGAAAGACTTCATGAGGGTGACCCAAGGGCCCCATGTCCTCTGATGGGCCCTGAGCTCACTGCCCAGCAGCATGCAGCTCGATTGGCATTCGCCATAGAATACCAGAATTGGCAGATGCACCACTGGTGCCCTGTGCTTTTTACAGATGAGAGCAGGTTCACCCTGAGCACGTGACAGAAGTGAAAGGGTCTGGAGAAGCCATGGAGAACATTATGCTGCCTGTAACATCATTCAGCATGAGCAGTTTGGTGGTGGGTTAATGATTGTCTGGGGAGGCATATCCATGGAGGGTCACACAGACCGCTACAGGCTTGACAAAGGCACCTTGGCTGCCATTAGGTATCAGGATGAAATCCTTGGACCCATTGTCAGACCCTATGCTGGTACAGTGGCTCCTGGTGCACGACAATTCCTGGCCTCATGTGGTGAGAGTATGCAGGTAGTTCCTGGAGGATGAAGGAATTGATACCATTGACTGGCCACCACACTTTCCTGACCTAAATCCAGTAGAACACCTCTGGGACATTATATGTTGGTCCACCCAATGCCACCAGGTTGCACCTGAGACTGTCCAGGAGCTCAGTGGTCCAGATCTGGGAGGAGATCCCCCACAAAACCATCTGTCATCTCATTAGAAGCATGCACCGATGTTGTCAGGCATGTATACAAGAACACAGGGGCCATACAAAGTGCTGCATACAATTTTGAGTTGCTGCAATTAAATTTTGGCAAAATGGACTAGCCTGCCACATAATTTTTTCACTCTGATTTTTGGGCGTCTTTGAATTCAGGGCTCTGTAGGTTGATCATTTTCATTTCCATCAAATGATGTGGCATCCTTTCGTTCCTAACACATTACCCAGTTTATATCAGTATAGATATCCAGGAGGATTTCTTTTTCCCATTGAGATCTGATGTGTTTTCAAAATGTTCCTTTAATTTTTTTGAGCAGTTTATATATAGTTATAGTTATACACATATATACACATACATCCATATATTATATATACACACATATATATACATATCTACATATAAACACATACATATCTACACACACAAATATATATATATATATATATATATACACACACACACATACACACATATATATAAACATATATATACATACATATGTACATATATACACACACACACATATAAACATATATATACGTATACGTATACCAGGGCCGCTGCTGGCCAAATGGGTGCCCTAAGCAGAAATTTACGTTTGTGCCCCCTCCACCAAATATTACGGAAGTAAAAATAAAATAATAAAAAAAACACCTACTTAATGACACCATATGGTCATTATTAATCAATAATCATAATTGCCTCTGTGTTTTAATATAATGCATTTTAAGTCATTTTGTTTATTTTGATCTGCTTGTATTCAAATTAAGAAAGATGCGTTAGTCGTGAAATTATTACCGACATTAAAACACATTATCAACGTCAACAGAATAAAATAAAGTTTCATAGGATGATGAATGTACCTGAAAGTGATGCATGGGCTTCATCTTGGGCTTTTTTTTTCTTTTGTTTCTCGGCGCCGGACTGTTGATAGCTCTTTCCAGGACCAGGCATATTGTTCAATTATTATCATTTTTGGCCAAATAGGCAGCCGTAACAGAGGTGAGGGCGCGCCGTGCGTTCACCATAAAATGCAATATATACGTTTATATTTTTGTTTATTTGTATATGTATATTATTAATATTAATTTATTATTATAATATATAAAAATGATTTTTTGAGCAACTGGGATGGTGCCCCCCTGGGAGTTGGTGCCCTACGCAGACTGCGTACTCTGGTATAGGGAGCGGCGTTACTGCGAGCAACTGTTGCTGGGGGTGCCAGAATCCATCAAGGAAGAAAAATGAAAAACATTATTTGTACAAAATCTTAATTTATTTATCCATTCCTAAATAATTAAATGGGCAGGCTATTTCGTATCAGTGCAATACGCTGTTTGTTAAAACGGATGACTCCCGCTCTTACGTGCAAGTCTGCGTGGATATTATGAACTATGGTATCTGTTGAAGTTCTATTTAAATATTAAACATAAGGAATTTTTATTTAGTCGACAGAAATATCTTTGGTAGGAATGTAAGTTAAATGTAGGCATCATTGCATACATTTTTCTTCACCATACAAATGTAAAGAGTAAATTTGCCTTACATTCCAACCAAAGATATTTGTGTCGACTAAATAGAACTTGAAAAGATATATCTTTTCGAATGTGATCGCGCAATTCAGATCGAGTTGACGCACAGACGCATCGAGCCCGCGTGCTATTGTGGTTTCGCCTACGTGCCTCAATAAGTCACCCTCCCCTCGCTCTTACTTTTTTACCATTCATCTAATGAATAGCCTACACTGAGTATGGCTTTACCAAAACAATCATTGATGGCGAATAAAGTATTCATTATTCATAAAGCTTCAATTGGTGATCTGTCTTTCTGCGTTAACTGCATATTTTTTCATACATATCAAACCAAGAGGATGCGACGGTAAAATAAATCGAGAAGCGCGCGTACGTACTCAGTGCACCCCCTCTCGGGAATCGAACCTCAGACATCGGCGCTAGAGGCGAAGCCTCTTCCACTGTGCCACGGCGTGTGGTTGTTTCTTAATGCATTAGTATTAGCATTAGTCTTCCTCTTTATCTGAGATGTGACACACTGCATGCATGGGTTTTTTTTGTTTTTTTTTTACACGGTCTTCCTTTAGCGTGACATTGACTTTTTCTACCCCACGGCTGTATATAATGTTAGCTAAGTTTCTCTCGCAATTTCGCTGAGTTTGTGCCAAACACCACCCTGACCATCTCATCTTCCTCTGCATAAGCACAGTCCTTCACCCGTGAATATTTAGCGGCAGTGTTTCTATTGGATTGCCGCTGACGGACGGCCTTATATGGGCAGGCACTAAATTACGTGGAGGCGAACTCCGCCTACCACGGGCATCGAGCAGAAGTCTATTATAGTATATGGACAAAAAAATAGGTTCCTGTTATGACCATTACGCTTAGAATTTCGAAATGAAACCTGCCCAACATTTGTAAGTAAGCTGTAAGGAATGAGCCTGCCAAATTTCAGCCTTCTACCTACACGGGAAGTTGGAGAATTAGTGATGAGTCAGTGAGTCAGTGAGTGAGTGAGTGAGGGCTTTGCCTTTTATTAGTATAGATGTACATATCTATACTAATAAAAGGCAGAGCCCTCACTCACTCACTCACTCACTCACTTACTCACTCACTCACTCATCACTAATTCTCCAACTTCCCGTGTAGGTAGAAGGCTGAAATTTGGCAGGCTCATTCCTTACAGCTTACTTACAAAAGTTGGGCAGGTTTCATTTCAAATTCTACGCCTAATGGTCATAACTGGAAGGTATTTTTCTCCATTAACTGTAATGGAGTTGAGCTGGAAAGACGTGGGGGGGCGGAGTTTCGTGTGACATCATCACGCCTCCCACGTAATCACGTGAACTGACTGTCAACGCAGTGCGTAGAAACCAGGAAGACCTCCAAAAGCTTTAAGAAAACATGCATTATATAATTGAGAAGACAGCGAAACAATAAGAAGCGAGCGAGTGACATATACTACCATATTCATGAGTGCTGCTACCTCGAAAGAAAGCAAGGTGTAAACCTAAACTTTAAATTAAGTTCATAGACAGGCTACGCTGGCGTTTCACATGCCCACAGGTAATGCGGGATACAAGTTTAATGAGAGGACGAGGATATAAACGAGAGTTTTGATCACTTTGTAACTAAGTTAAAATTGTAGGTGAAGGGGTGTGCTTATGCAAATTCCGAGAGACTGTGTTTGTGGGGATTGACAGTTAAGGGGGTGGGGAGTCACGCCATCATCTCCCTCCCATTTACCTCATTTCGCTCTGAGCTGAGCTCGGCTAACGCTGTCTTCGAAGCAACTTCGTCACACTGCCACCAAATACTCACAGAAAAATCCACAAGTTAATACACACACTGTCTCTAGAGTTTCTCCACACTGAATCCTCCAGGCACTACTTACAAAAGGTCACATTGACAATCGTGTTACGCTATTTTTAAAATCTTTCCTTTTCTTAGCACAAGCACAGCTGAGAAGCTTCATGCATGTGCTCCATAACGCGTTAAAAATAATGCATTTAATCACACTTTGCATTACAAGCAAAGGGAGCTTTTGTCAATGCATGATTTCCTGGTACACCGATTACATTGATCAGCGCATCCCGATTCATTTTACCCTCGCACCACCTTAGTTTGAGAAGAAGTATGAAAAATATGAGGTTAACACAGAAAACAGATCACCAATTCAAGCTTTATGAATAATCGATTCGCCATCAATAATTGTTTTGGTAAAGCCATCCTCCTTCCATTTTATAATTTTTCCGCCACTAGCCATGATTAAATGAACGGTAAAAAGTAAGAGCGACGCGAGGGTGACTTATTTAGGCAGGAATATATATGACAGCAACACTCATGACAATGTCAATCATGTTACGTTATTATTAAAATGTTTCCTTTTCTTTTCATTACTTTAACACACTACTTCTCCGCTGCGGGCGCGGTATTTTGCTATATATATAATATATGAATTACCTCCAAAGAGCGCTGAGACTTTTGATATCATGAACGTGTGTACAAAAGGGGTCTCCTGCCCAGCAAAAGTCGAGCAGCCAGCGCGTGCATAGCTGTGCCGGCCTTTGAGACGCTGACTGCGCTTCTGCCTTAAGTCAAAGTGAGCACTTTTAATTTTTTCATCCCCTGAGCTATAGCCCAGACAAGTGCAAACACGGACCCCTTTTCTACACCACGCAAAATAATATTAAGGCGATTCACACTTTCTTTTGCACGATACGATTATGAGGTCCTCAGCTCGGATTATGAAGACACGCACAGGAGTGGAGGACTGACAGTGCCATCACAGCCGATTAATGGCGGGACGCCTCACCAGTCTACACAAGACCCACCGCGACTGTCCCCAAAAGGCGATCATAACGCCAGCGAACACATCTCTATACTATATAAAAGAAAAAGGCAACTTTCCTTTCTTTACACCTTTTTCCTTTTATCCCAAACCAAAGCCTTTCTCTCTTAACACTGCAGAGGACACAAAACTAATTTTCTTTAAATGCCGGTAAGGCACATTACCAGAGGCACAAATTTGAACGTTCACATAGAAAATGTAATTTCTATACCACAGCCGTCGTGTAGCGCCTTTCAAAAGGGATCTACTACAGAGAGATGATCCATATACATTTTAGCTGCTGTTAGTTACTTACCTGTTGTGTTACACAGTCTTTAAAATGTAGTTTACCCCCAAACCACTCCAGTAGTGCTCAATGTACCTGTACTTCTTAAAACGTTAATGTTTTACTGTTTAATAACTTATAGACTATATTTTATTATTTTTCCCTTGCACTCAGTGACCAAAGCTATACACACACATATAGACACATACAAACATACACACAAGTATATGTATGTGTATATATATGTATGTATATATATATATATATATACACACACACACACACACATACACACACACACATATATATAATTTGTGTGTGTGTATGTATGTATGTGTGTATATATATGTAGATGTATGTATATATATATATATATATATATATATATATATATATATATATATATATATATGTGTGTATGTATGTATGTATGTATGTATGTATGTGTGTGTGTGTGTGTGTATATATATGACAGCAGCAATCCAAGCTGTGAGAAAACAGTAAAAGGAGGCGTGTCAGACGTCGTAGTGCATTTTCTGATGTAGCTAGACGAAAATAACTTTGTGACGCTGCCACCAAATGCACAAAACAATTACTTTGACAATCATGTTACATTATTTTTAAAATGTTTCCTTTTCTTTTTCATAACTTCTTTAACACATGACATCGCATGCTGGGTATTTTGCTATATATATATATCACAGCGACACTCATAACAGTGACAAAACAATTACAGTGACAATCATGTTACGTTATTTTCAAAATGTTTCCTTTTCTTTCTCTTTCCTTCTTTAACACACTACTTCTCCGCTGCCAAGCGCGGGTATTTTGCATATATATATATATATATATATATATATATAGATATATATAGATAGATAGATAGATAGATAGATAGATAGATAGATAGATAGATAGATAGATATGAGAACAACACTCATATCAATGACAAAACAATTACATTAACAATCATGTTACGTTATTTTTAAAATTTTTCCTTTTCTTTTTCGTACCTTCTTTAACACACTACTTCTCCGCTGCGAAGCGCGGGTATTCTGCTAGTTTATAAATAAAGGAATTCAGTTATCAAAATCAGGGCTGTGGAGTCGGAGTCGGAGTCGGAGACAATTTTGGGTACCTGGAGTCGGAGTCGGCAAAAAGTTAACCGACTCCAACTCCTACTAAATTTAAATGGGAATTAAAAAAGTAAGTTGAAATGTCCCAATTCACAAACAGCCATAATGAACTACTTCTCTGCTGTAAGAATAAAGCCCAATGCATGCAGTGCATAATGTTACCACAAAACGAACATGTCAAGTAACTATGAAGCATGCTTTTCATTGACTGTATGCGTCACTATATGGGATGTAATGCACAGGTAAGGTGCGGCACCGCTTTCCATTGTGTCGTGTTCCACTGTTACAGGGAACTGTGAACTTAGCCTAAAGCCCCCCATACATTTACAGATGTACTGCCGATTTTTCGGCCGTTCAACGAGTCATCACGCGTCAAACGCTTGAAAAATCATCTGGTGTGTTCTCAGCTCCGTCGGTTCCCCTTTGCTGTGCGCTAATGAAGGGGCCGAAGGAGCCGAGAACACCGATCTCCCTACCTGTCTCCAGCAGAGGCTCGTTCTGCTGATCAGCTGGCCGGTGAGTGACACAATGCACTAAACTTCCGGCTGGCTGACAGAGGAGACAGCCACTGCAGCAGACAGAGGCATCACATTACTTTGGATGGGGGCAGTGGTCGAGATTTTCGGCCAGCTGGATCTGCCCGTCCATGTGGACACCCGCAATCTGCGGCCGCCAATCAATTGCCGCGATTGTACACGCACATCAGTTGGTGGCAAAATCGGCCACGGATCGCTGCGTATTTGGGGGCCTTGACTCTCGCTGATAATTAGGTAAATGTTTTTTGCAGGACTAGAGACACTTTAAAGGGAACCCGAGGTCAGAGGAATATGGAGGCTGCCATATTTATTTCCTTTCCTTTAACTATAACTGTATTCCAAGTTTAATATAGGTTTTCCAGATATTGTTTTTAGTTCATATAGTTAAGCTTTTTTTGTTTTAAAAGTTAAAACTACCAAAGAATGTGGTTTGTATTTTTGAACCAATACATTTCCTGTTCCTGATTTGTATGCCTGCTATTACTATCCAGACACTTGTTTAAAAAAAATAAATAAATAAACAAAACCTTGTTTTCATTGTGTTTGTCTTTAATCTGGCATTATAGCAGAGTGTTGGCTTCCTAGCCAGTAGTTCTGTGGTGAAATGACATGTATGTTGCCTTCCTTTCCTTCAATGGATGTAGAAAATACATTAGCATAGTATATACATACAGAGGAGTCGGAGTCGGGGAGTCGGAGTCGGAAGATTTAGAAACAGAGGAGTCGGAGTCAGAGCAATTATCTACCGACTCCACAGCCCTGATCAAAATATTACAATTCACAGAAACTTTTACAGTGCTTGAAATGCTTCATTTTAATGAGCAAATAGCTACCAAGACAAATGAATATCACACGAATAAAATATGTTTTCAGAGAAAAGTGGGCTTATTGGGATACATATCAAATGACTGCATAAATAATGTGCTTAACATCTACTGAATGTCAAGAAAAAATAACCCTGTATTTGCCTAGAACAGTTGAAAATAATTCAGCTGTATTTTACCCAGTGTATTTCCTAGGGAACGCCATCCTGGTGCTTTACAGGCTAAGTGTGAATATAGTTTTACAGTTGGAGCACTTGCCAATTTAGTGGCTTACTCTGTGTCACATGGTGACTTAATGGTGGGAATGAAAGGACAGCCTTGCAGTTGACCATCATCTCTTTTAGCCAATAGACAATACCATCTCAAAGACCAAACAGTAGAAAACCCGTCCATCTATTCATTTCCCTTAACTCTGCATCCTGACACAGTGGTAACCCAATCAATTATCTAGGTAATCAATGAGCCTCCATTCTAATCCCATCAAGCAAGTCATTTAGTAAGTAATCAATATCAGCCTATTGTGAGTTAAACAAAATGGAAAGTGGAGAGGTCAGCCACAAGTTCCATTATGAAATAGTGATTAAGTCTAAGAAGAATTAGCACATTATTCTTCAGGTGATCTAATTCTTTCTCCTGCAGAACTAATATTATTGGTTTTGGAAGATGACTGTCCCATATGGATTGGAGCACATGAGTTGTCCTACCTTAATTTTTTTTTTTTTTTGTGACATACAGTTTAAACACATAATCAAAACTGACAGCTCTTATCATTTATTTAAAAAAGAGCTAATTCCAAGAAAAATATGACATACTACTTCAATAAATTCATATAACTTTAAATATTCCAGGGAAAAACAACATCAACTAAGACCATATTTCAAATCTATACTGTTACATACAGTGCTGATAGAACAGAGTATGTATTAAAATATATGTCCTGAAGTTAACACTTGATTATATAAATGGATACCTGTCTATATACGACAGAATTAGAGATATAACAGACATTAAATAAATGAATATAAGATATATAGTTCAAAACAAAACCAATTATGAACTATCCAGTTGTTCATTATGGTAATAAATTTATGTATTTGTTTATTCATTTTTATTTCCTTGCATGTTATGTTTCCCTTTTAACATTTACTCTTCTTTGTATGTGTGTGTGTGTGTGTGTGTCTCTGTATCAGATTTCATTATACCAGAACTTTTGCTGTCAGTCATAAGCCCAGGGCAGTGACCTTGAGCTGCATTGCATTTCATTCTCTTTGCAGAACACTTTAAATAGATTCAACTGCAAACCTGATAACTTGAAAATAAAAGATAAATGATAAATTGAGATTAAGAACTTCAGGTGCCAAATATCACTTGGTCACATTGTTTAGTTATTGGATAACAGCTGAAGTAATTTGTGCTTAAAAAGAAATTTATCTGCAGATGTATTATAGGAGCACCGCTTGCTACTATGGGACTTATATTTTTAAAGATCAAAAAATAATGATAAACTTAACAATTTTATGAAAGAGCCAATTACTTTTTTACTCGCATTATTATATTATGGATGTAATTTCATTATGGATATTTAATGTCAACTATAAGTTACAGGAAGCTAGTTTTGAATCCTAGCCTAGTCACTGTTATCACAGTGTCTGTATATTCTGCTTATCTTTATAAGTTACCTCTCACATCCCAAAGATGTCCACAATAGGCTAACTGACAAACCCCAATTGGCAGAAAATGACAAGAGTGTTAGTGTTTGAGTGTGAGTGTGCTCTCTCTGAGACTGGTCCCTTCATGGCTTCCAGTGAATATGAAACTGGACAGTCATTTGAAAACAGATAATGGTGTGATTTAAAACTAAAGGTCAAAATGGTGTTAATAAATAAAAGTCTTAATAATAGCCAATTAACCCCAATTTAAACAAGTAGATGAGAATCACAATTACAAGAGCTGTACATCTTTCCTGACATGTAAATATTAAATTTTAACATCAGGTACACTGGCACAGCTAATTGTTGTACAGATGTCCAAACTAAATGTAGGTATACACCCTCGTCATAAATAAAATATGGACTTGGACACAATGTTTAAAACTTTGCATTATACATTTATTTACATTTATTTTCCTTGAATGAATTGTAAGTTGGTAATAACAATGCTAAATTTTCTCTGTCATACTACACTGATAACTTTTCTTCATTCTTAGAGGAGAAAATTCAAAGGTACATACAAGTAGAAGTTGTTTTTTATTGTTGAATTTAGTTCATTCATAAGATAGGTTTTTCAAGAAGAGGGGAGTTTTAAGCTTAAGCGTTGTCACACACACGCACATGGGATGCAGTCTAAGGGCTTAACTGGAGGTAAGATGTAGAGTCAGGGGTTGATGAACAGTACTAAGGCCTTTCCTCCCTCTTCCACAGACCACCAGAAGGAAAGCTCAGGTAGACTCTGCCCACTTCCGCTGCTACATTACCCACTGCAGACCTCATTTCCATCTGAGATCCCTCCCCTTCCTGTCCTGCACCTACAAAACCCCAGCACTCCACTCTCCAAATCAGTCATTGTTTTTGGCCCAGTCCTTGGTGACTACTCATTTTCTCTATTTTTTTGATTGTTGGCACGGTGAATATATGGGGTGGAACCCCCAAAACTTTATCATTCTCTTTCTGTTTCTTCCACAGCGCTGACCTTGTTTTAATAAACTACAGTACTGAGGAGAAAGAAGACATCTAACTGCTATTACTGAAATACTATAAAATAATGACAAAGCACTTTAGAAAACAGGCTGTGAGTAATAAGCAACTGAATTAAATCTCCAAAACAATGAATGATGTGTGAAGGCTCCTCCAACCACAGCACTCAGATGCTGAGTTAGTTTGGATCAGCAGTAGACTAATTGAGGCTACAAAGGTTTAAGCTTTTTGTTGTTGAAAATAAGCTGTTACATTGTGTCTGCAAGCACAACATTTGTTGCTTTACATTAATCCCTCGCTATATCGCGCTTCAACTTCCGCGTCTTCAATCTATCGCGAAATTTATATGTAAGCATATCAAAATATATAACCCGGCTTTTTCGCTGCTTCGTAGGTTTCTGTGGAAAATGGGTCTTTTTACTTCTGGTACATGCTTCCTCAGTTGGTTTGCCCAGATGATTTCATACAAGGGACACTACTGGCGGATGGCTGAGAAGCTACCCAATCAGAGCAAGCAGTTAAGTTCCTGTGTGCTGATTGGCTCAGCGACGGAGCGCCAAATTCGATTCTGCTGCGTTAACCAGGAAGTATTGTCTCGCTCATTAAGCATCAACATGTTTCGCTGTGTAAAAAATTAACTTTTGTACTCTTTTGTGTTTATCTTTGTGCATAGTCAAGCCCTTCGTTATGCTTCCAAAACGATCTGCTCCTGCTACTGCTTCAGGGGCTGTGCCCAAGCGCCAACGGAAGATGCTAATGATTGCTGAAAAGGTAAAAGTTTTGGATATGTTGAAGAAAGGGAATAGCTACACCACTGCAGGACGCCATTACGGCATCAAGAGGCCACAATTCTATTTATTTAAAAAGGAGGAAAAGAATATAAGATCTTCAGCTGCAGTGTCCTATAACCAGGGCGCAAAACGAGTTGTAAGTGGATGTAATAAGGCGGTAGTCCGGATGGAATCTGCTTTAGGGATTTGGATTGAAGACTGCCGGAAGAAGAATAACGGTGGTGCTACACAATCGCCTGAAGAGGCTCCTTTAGAAGAGCTGTAACGCTGTCCTTTGTTGTACAGTATAATTAAACTCATCATTATTGGATAAGTAACCATAATTAATTTTCTATGTACAGTACTTATTATATGTACATAGTTTAGTGTCACTGTACACACATTTTACTGTATATAATTTTTCTTGCATTGTACGTATTTATTGCTGGTGGCCTGTCTGTCGTAATGGCTGTAACATATGTGATATTGGAGACACTCGATATCTTTAAAATAATATTTAGGTTTTCTATATATAAACAGTGTGTTTACATACATAATTTCAATAATTCTTACCTAATATATAAGAGAATGCAAAGGGTTTATGCTGTATAACTGTAAGGGAAATGTTTATAATAGTGTGGGAGAGTTTATAGGGGCTTAAAATATATAAAAATAACCATATGAACATATGGTTTTTACCTCGCGGATTTTCACCTTTTGCGGGGGGTTCTGGAACGCAACCACAGTGATCGAGGAGGGATTACTGTATATCCTATTGGTTAACCAAATTCTTCCTATGTGTAAATAAGTCCCAACAAGTGAATTTTAAGCTTTAACAAAATATTAACTGAGATAAGTACTAATTCTAAGACCACAAGACTAAATTATAGTTAATTACAGACACTAGTTAAAGTCAGTTACTGTCTTATTTTCCCAAGTTCACCCACTTAGGTATAATGGGCAGGCATAAAACAATAATATATAATTATCACTCATGCTTTCATTTATTTACATGGTGAAAAGCAGTCACAGTTACCTTAAGTGTCCATTTGTAAAATGAGCAGCCAAATTATGAAATAGGATACAATGAACATCTCTAGTCACTTTCATTACTGGACATGGTTCTGGTCAACATGTCTATGACAACACTGCAGAATGCTAATCCCAAATCACCCCTAAATTCAACTTTATTATATTTTGATTTCCCTAATGTACAGTATTCAGTGCTGTAACGATTTAAGTGAAAAGCAGTTGTTTATGATACCGGAGAATAAAAATAAAAAATAGTAATCTTTTGTTGACAAAGACATTTTATTAAATATTGTAGTTTACTGCAAGAAGAGATACTGAGGAGATCAGCTGATGGTGTGCAGTGCATCTTCCAAAGCCTTAAGTCTCCATGGCACAATGGCTCTATTCTGTAATCCACTACACACACATATGCACGCAAGCATGCACGCACGCGCACACACACACACACACACACACACACACACACACACAAAGACAAAAAAACAAAACAAAAGGTCTTTCCATGCCTTGGGCGCAACTACAGACTGCACGCCTGTCCTCATTTAATCAAAATGTTCAGCATTCTGTATTTTAACTAATTAAGGTTCCATATCATAGATGTAAGGGGCATAATGTGTAAAGGCATTAGAAGAGTGGCACACTGCCATTTCTGCAGTCCATATACAAAGAAGGCCTTCTCTTCAAGTCATTAGAAATCTTTTTCTTCACTTTGACGCTTCACATTGCAGGAGACAAGAGCTTAGTGGAAGATACTGACATGCGACACAGCAGGGCAGCCACTGTTAATTAGAGGAGGTCTTCCAACTCAATTAGGCTAATCAGATTGAGGTCCCACTGCATATCATTCATCAAAGATTAGCTGCAGACAGCAGTAATACCAGGGGTGCCTCCAGATAACATTTGCACAATGAGAGTGCAGTTATTAGACCAGAGCTATAATTGACTGTAAAATTGCTGGGAATGAAGAATGGCACGGAGTTGAAGGGAGAAGGGGGTCTACCACACATTTCATCCCCTTAGGCATCTGTCATTACCTTCGAACCAATAACACTGATAAATGTCTTCATTAAATTCCCTATGGCAAGCTCAAAAAACCGAGGGTTAAATCTTGCTTGCATGCATTGGAGAAAGAGTGCATGACTTAAAAAAAAAAAACATAGAAATTAGAGGTACCCAAAGAGGAGAAGGAAAGGGGCAAGGGAGACAAATCAAAGTGAAAAGAGAGAAAAAAAATCACAGAGCTAAGAGAGAAATAAGAAGAAAGCCGTAGGAAAAAAAGACATAAAATATTACATATATATTTTAGACGTAAACGCTTATGAAACGTAGAAGAGACCTGAAGAGATATGAAAAAGTAGGACACCTCCAAAACCAATTATTTTTCTTAAGCTAGGTTGAATGCAACATTTTATTTCTAGGTTAAAAAGGGATTAGTACCTTTATTAAGGAGTAATTATGAACTGCCTCTTCAAAGGTTTCTGCCACATTTAATTCACATTAAGCTTTTTAATGGTGCATGCATTATTGCTTCCAAAGAATTCTATAACTATGAGTCTAGTGGTCCCTAACAGTTTCTCATTATCAAACCCTGTCTTTTGCCTTACACTTTCCAGCAATATACTGTACACAAAAAGAGCCTAACAGAACACAGTAGCCTGGCTTTTTAACGGACATGAATGATACAGTTTTTTTCTAAAATAGTTAGATGAATCACTTGAGCCTAAAATCCTATACAATATTCAATAAAATTGTCCACTTTACCTAAAAACTTTCAATTTTTTATGTTACATGTTGTCTGTGTCCACAGCTCGCTTTACTTGTCCTCTCTTGCTAATACTATGTGCCCGCTGTCATCCTAACCCTAACCTCTTCTCTCTGCCCCACATCATTTTTCACTTGTATTCCTTTGCAAATGTTCAGTGAGCTCTCTTCAAAGGCATACGCTTTATCTGTATGTTACTATTAAGTCTTTCGCTTTGTTTGGGTATGTCAGGACATGGAAGTTAAATGCAAGCATATACTAAAAAGTGTTAAGTGCCTTGAACTAGGAGACACCTTCAAGTTCAAGGCTACAGATTTTGGTTTTTCCCCTGTTTTTGCTAATTTTGTGTGCTCACTTTGTTCATTCTTCATTTTATATAATAAATCTATTTTTGTACATTTTGGCCTGTTTATCATTATTTTGGGTAGCAGGGTCATTCCAAGCACAAAGAAAATGTACAAAACATACACAACCTGGCAAAGTAAAGCAGAAGGAATGGTAATAGGTACCCTGTACAACCATGCTTTCATTTATTCTCAAGAACATATTATATTGGAACATGCTAAGAACAAAACACACACAGATGGTCATTCTTCTGCCAGTTTTTCTTTTTCTCATGAAGACAATTAATTTGACAATCAGTCAGTAACTAAAAGATTTTACTATAAAACTGTAGGAAGAAAATACTATGTGCTCCAGCTTTCTTACCACTGAGCCTTATAATAAAATGTGTTTAAAGTACTGGGTTGTGAATAAACTATTCTTATTTAACTACTTTTTTTTAATAATTGCAAAAGTTAACATTTTGCAACCCATTTTTTAATCTATTATTTTGATAGGTTCATATCTGCTGATCTGGACTGGCTGAACAGATGAAATGGACACAGGAGGCTAACATGCACTCCTTTTCACTATGGAATTGTAACGGCACTGCTCTGCTAACTAAAACGTTCTCACATCTTGTCTCTGTTAAATCCTCCATTTCTTAAAGCTGCTTTTCATGAGAATTCCCTCACATAAATTTTATACAACATAACAAGTTAGCCATGCAGCCACCATAAGTCAGTCACTACTTGGTCTCAAACCTACAACCTCACCTGGTAAGTATCACTGCTTCCAGATGAATTGAGGAAATGTTCCTAGGGTATGGAAAGCTACAATTATTCTACTTTAGTGTGCAATGGTAAGATCTCTGTGATATTAACTGCAAATAGTTACACTTCTTCACTATGTTACAATTTATTTTTTCATATTTAACATTTTATTTAGTGGAGTTCTCAATCACAACTCCAAATTGGCTCCATTGGCTATACGTGTGGATGTCTGCTTGACAGGGACTGGGCTCCTCCCCAAGGCTGATTGCTGCCTTGTGTCTGAAGGATATGTTCTGTCCTGTGATCCTTAATTTTACATATGTATTATATGAAACTTGACCCTCACCATTTCGGAATGGAAGGTAACCAGGTACACCCCATTGTGACGTGAGGAGGTGGCAAACTCAACACAGGTTACACTTGAACAAGGATTTAAACCCAGAATCTGCAAGCCACACCAGCGACTGCACTATCAAATAATTGACAATATGTTTCAAAACGGGAAAGTTAATTTTGAGAGAAAGGCTAGGCTGTTTGGAACGGAGTTCAATTTGTCACACCACACCAACATACACTACTTTCCAACAATACACTGCTCCAAAAGTATATTTTTATCATTTCATTGTGTGCAAAACCAATATTTCTTAGACTCAAAAAATGCAAAATTGAACATTTCAAAGTTCATTACCTTTGGAATATACTGTACACCTCCCTTCAGTTCAATTTAAATGATGTGCATTTAAATTACCACTGGGCAGATGGTGCTATATCCCATGGGGGGTGGGGGGATTATGGGTTTTGCACAAAGACTGCTGATTTACATGAGGAGCAAATATTCAATCAACACTGAACAATGCCAGGATGTCACCTCCCCAAATGGTAACCTAGCCCTGCTCCTCTCCTTAGCAGCTCCACATGCATAGCTCTAAATGTAGAAAAATGAGATCATCTGATCACCCATAAAAGTTACCTCAAGGCAACATATAACTTTGAACTTGATTTACTAAAATGATCTGGTTTTAATTATATCTGATCCATACTCATTTATATTCATTGTATAGGTTGGTCCAGTTCTAATTATGCAATTTTCATTACGTTACAACTTAAGTTTATTACATAGAAAATCACCTGAAAAATCCCAGACCATCGAGAAGTGTGCGAACTGACTACATAAAGAATCGTTTTCGCGCCGAACTGGAATTGTCCCTGCATAAATCAAAGTCATCCAGAAGATCTGGATCTGCATAATTAGATCTGGACCATCCTGTATTATAAGCCCAGCTAAGTTAAACACCATTAGTTTTGTTTTCTTATTTGGGTTTATTTTAATTTATTTGCATGGAATGTTGTACATCAAAAAAACATTATCCATCAGTTATGGCCTTCAAGTACCCCCTACAGTTTCTGCAGTTTCAAAAGATTTACAGTATATGGAGAGTTTAATACCTGATGTTGACTGATCATCTTGTTTCAGTAGAACGTTTTAGTTTGCCTTCAGTCCATGAATTCATTAAAACTTAACAGTATGTGTTTTTTCAGTAATTAGAATAATAAGATGTTTATTAATAGTAATAGTCAAAGGACTTGAACTGAGTTTGTCCAGTGGGGAGCTTTAGCTCCAGATTGAATACTTGGAAATGTACTGCGAAAAGGTAGTATAGTGATGCCTCAGAGCTACAACAGCAACAAAATAGCAACAATGACAATAACAAAACACCAATAATGGCAAAAATAATAATTTTATGTTTAGTTTAGAATTGTTTGGTGAAGCTCTAAGCTAGCTAATCCCCGCTAAGTAACAACAGGGTCAAACCTGCTGTAGCAGTCAGGATGCTGCTTATCTCTCCCTGTTAGTTAAGCTGCTCTTGGTATACTTGCTGTTGTTTTCTAAAGATGATAGCCTAGAGAGTATTTAATGGATCAGAATATATACTATATATATGTATGTTACGACCTACTCTAGACATTTGTTTTTATACTCTAATTTGGTGTTTACCTTAATTACCTGCCCTAATAACCCACTTAAGTTGCTTATTAATTAACTCACCTGGGTTATGGATGGGGTGTCAGTTTATAAATGAAGCTTTTTTAGGTTTTAGATGAGAGTGAGTGAGTGAGTGAGTGAGTGAGTGAGGAGAAGGACAGAGCAAGGTATGGAGAGTTAGAGATGGATTGGATGGCTTTGGGTTTTTGGTTGCTTGTTAAAGAAATGTAATAGTAAGCTAGCCATCTATGTAATACACGCAGACAGTTTGTATCTAGCTGTAAATATTGTGAAGTTAGACAGCTATGTTAGTGTGGTTCTCCTGCCTTCTTTGTTTTGTGTAATTTTCTCCATATTTTGTGAGTTGTGTTATTTTGACAATAAATGGAGCCTGTTTATATTTAGCTGGTTTAGTTTTTTTGTGTTTTGTCTCCCTCTCTCTTTCACTTGTGTGCAGCCTATTTATATACCCCTAGACTTTTTGGTTGGCCATAGCAATATGTTCAATTAGGCCAGTTAGGCTTGTGAGTTTACTCACTTATAGGTTGTAGCAAAGTATCAAGTGAAAAAATTCAGTAGGCAAAACAAAAATCTTGCACGTCTGTGGGGGCATGTCATGTAATGAAAGGGTGTATACAGTAACTAGATTAGAGGGACTTTGGAGAGAGTATAATTTCTTTACTGTCTGGCTCTCTGTATAAGGAAAAATCCTCCATGTGGCCAAATATGATGTTAAAATTGTTGACACACTATGAACAGTTTATTTTTCTTATCTGTCAGAAAAATTTACTAAATATACTATGAGGTGTAAGGATTTGCATGAATGCAAATGTGTAAATTACTCATTCATTTATTATACAAACATGCATATTCTAACACAGGACTCAATGGTACTTGTGTTGTACTCCCACAGCATCTTATTTTAATTCAAAACTACATTCATTTCCAAAAGCTTAATAATTTTTTTTTATTATTTTGAGCTAGAGAAATAGCAAAAATATTCCTTTTATAGTAGGACCCCTCTTAAGGGTCATAGAGACAGGATGCAAGTCACTGCCGAGATTGTATATGCAAAAAATGCAGTTATCTCGCACCCCCACCCCACTGGCTCCAAAAGATTATTCTCTTCTTGAGAGGAAGGATGAGGATTAATCAAGTAGAACATAATGGTTTTCAGGAAGACCACTAGAATACAAACCTGCTGTCATTTTTCAAAATAAACAGGCAGACCTGTCTTATCTTTCTTTTTCACACATTTCCTCGGTGTCAATAGAGCTGCCCCTGGCTATACATAATGCAAAATGAAAAGGTCACTACTCTGAAATTGCATTTTTGCAAATGTTAAATGATAATGAAAAGTAAATAAATGCTGGACATGGAGAACCCATTGGTGATAAAAGTCCTGAATAATGGTAGAGTCTTTCTGACAATGCATAGAAACTTGCCTCTACATGGATCACTAAGACTGAAACTCTGAAACACAGCTCATTTAGAGCAGTAAACTTAAAAAGACATAATGGCCTTTACAAATCTACACAATTGCTGCCACATTTAAACCATACAGTTCATAGTGAAAACAGATGAAGTGCAGCCGATCTACAGTAGATAAACAATTTGCTGTACGCCATGGAAACTGTGTGACCAAATATGGTGATAGGGCACCATAACTAAGTTATAGACAGGTGAACTGAAATATTGTCACAGTTTCATGACAAAATGTCACCTTAAAACTACAAAATTATTATTATTATTATTTTTCTTTTTAATTTTGGCGTGGTAGTTATACTTTATGCCACAAAGCCAACAAAGATGTTCTTTTGACAGCATTTGACTGCGAAGACATTAATAGTGAGGCAGGTGTAAGCATCTGAGAAGCACTGAAAAAAAAAATTACAGTATTCAATAAAAGATATCCACAGAGCCTCATTAGCTCCAGTAGCAGAGTGTTTATTCAGCCCATAATTAAATGAAGATGAAAGAGACAGTACTGAAATGCTCCAAGCTATGAGATCATCTCTTCATATTAATTTACAATTTACAGCAAATCACAAGAAATGTGATATCATACTCACTTGAATTTTTGCTTCATTACATCACTACAGCATTATCTGGAAGCCCTGACTTCTTTGCTCTGAGGGACAATGCACCGTTTCTAGTTCTGTGCCTCAGTCAACAGCTCTTTGTGAGACAGCAGCTAAGCTAAAGCTGAGGTCACAAAAAACATTTACCATCACATCCTGGGAGGCTGCATGGTATCAGAGGCTGAGTAATCCGAGAAAAGGCAAATGTTTATCCATTCACTTTCTGCAGCCATTATGCAGGGAAACTGCAGGGCAGTGCATATCTTGGTACCACCAAGTGCATGCCTGGGACCAATACCAGTCCATTTCAGAGCAAGGAATTTAGAGTAAACCTATTACATACATGTTTGGAAGGTGGAAGAAACCAAAGCACTCAGGGAAATAGATGCAATTCTCTTATTTACCCACTTGTATCTAGAGTATTGATCCTGATTCTACTGCATCACCACATCACAGCTCTAATTTGTCCCTGTTCATTTTCTGTTTATGTTTAGTCACTGTTTATTATCTTGTATATGATTATGTAGTGGAGAATTTTGCTTTTAATCTTGTTGCTTTCATTATTACATTTGCTTTATTGTTAAATGATGGTGTGTGCCCTGTGAAGGGCACTATAATAATTGATTCACTACATGGGAAGAACATATAAACTCCCAGCAGAGTGGATCAAAACTGACGGTTCCAGAGTTTTAACAATTGACCACTGTGCCACCATACTGACCTTAAAGATATTAATTTTAACTTTTATTTCTTTAAATTAAAATGTTTATTTATTTAGCTTTAATATACAGCCATTAACCATTGTCAAGCATCATGCCCTTGAAAGTCCGGATTCTTGTGTGGAATTGTGCTAACACAGGGTAGCTCTGGACAGCCACCGATGTTTGAGCTGAAAAAAATATTTTCTCAACTATGTTTTAATGATTTATAAATTGTTATTGGCAGTCATCCTTCTGATTTAGTAACAGAGAAAATACTTCAAATGGCTTGTCTCCAAAAAAAGTAGAACTGTATTTTCAAATAGAAACTTTCAAATTACAGACACAAAGCAACTCCAATAGCAGGTTCTCCTAGAGCCAAAACAGTCATTATGGTCAGAGTCAATCAGAAGCCACTCATTAACATTTTAGAGCAAAAAATAGTAATAGGAGCGGAGCAGCTTGTGAGGTTTTGGTGAGAAAAGAACTAAGCGTTTTGAAAGACAGGTCTGAGATGAGGCCATCTCTTACCAGCAACTGCCTTGTAAGGTAGAAATGTTAATTACTGCATTGGTGACAACCTCTCCTCTTTAATTATTTTAATAAAACACAGCGTGTCCAAGTGAGTATGGGTGTATTCCAAAAAGTACTGCAGAAAAATAAAGCAAGTAACTTCATCAATCTATAGACAGGACTGCAAATCAGGTTTATTTGTTTGCTATGTAGTTAGTAAAGGGATGCGCCTGTATGTATCTGCAAAGGAAAAAAGGTAAAAGGTTATTGCCATACTAAAAAGGAAAGAAAATGCAAGATAGAATGTTAGAGCTGAATATCTAAAATGTAAAACATGAATCTCTTACCTTCTGTCATATTTTAGTGTGGAAATACCCCATTACATTACTTGTTTCCTGCTGTTTAGATGTTTTTATTGTTCTGTCCACTGGTTTTCATTGTAGACTACATCTTGATTAGTACTTAAATCCTAAATACTACTCTTGCAAGTATCTGTATGTGCATTTGGTGTGGAAATTTAGAACTAACATATAGATTAGATGTAATAGATTGGATCATAAAGGGTTTTTTTTTCATAACTGGAGACAGTAGCTATGGAAGAAAACCAGGTCTGTCCAATTTGGTGTTTTGCTGCTGTGACCCTCATTAGGATAAGTGAGACTGAAGTGAAGGCGTAATAGTGAATGACCAATTCATGTCTGACCACATATCTAATAAATTACATTAGAAATTCAGCAAAACAGTACTTGTTTGTGAGCTGTATAGCGGGGCCTATGGACATTTCACTCATACATCAATTATTTGAACTTATTCCATTACAGCAGGATCACAATGGACCTAGGTCCATCATGAAAATATTGGGGACAAGGCAGGGCTGGGTACTGACCCATTATAGACCGCACACACACATATACACCCCACTGGAACACTTTAAGATCACTAATCAACCTAACCTGCATTCAATTTGGGCTGCTGCTATGCCCAAGAAAGCATATTGAGATAGCACTATAAGCACCTGTTGCCAATGGGTGATGTAAGGAACATTATAAATGAAAGGAATAGTATAACTTGGCCACTGACCAGGGCCTGACTGTCTGTTTGCTGTGTCTCTGTATAGGAGAATGGTAGCTGCTGCTGCAATAAATAATCCTGCTGTTCCTTTTTCAAAATAAATAAAGCTGGCTTTGCTAAATACCAACACTCAACCTTGTGTTTTGGGGAGCAAGTAAATTCTATTGATGTAAACAGGGTGAAATTTAACTGGGAGTGCAAGAACATTACTTAAGACTATAAGTAGTATTATCTACAGACTATTAGGATCACCAACGTGACTGCCATAGAGTCTGAAGTCTTTTGGAAAAGCTGGAAGCTACAAATAGGCTGTTTTAAATTTACTTGTGGTTTTGCTATTGAAGCGTTATAATTAAATCATTTAAAATTAGGCCATACAGTAAGCCTTGACCTTTTTAGAACATCATCCATTCCTTACGTGGATATTGTGATATTACAGACAGCCTTTAAACAAATGAAGTAACTTCAGGAAGGTATAGGAAAGCTTTGGAGTTGTTGTAAAGTGTTGGTCGTTGCCCTGTTTACCAAAAAAAGGTATTGAATCTATTTGATCTCCATATGAGGTCACGGGGCTGCTGTATAGGAATCGATTAAGAAGGGAGGGTGGCGAAGCAAGAAAACATAATCAAGCTCAAGTGGCTGAAAAGAGATGTAATGAGGAATGACTTTGTTTTTTGAATTTTTGTTTAAGACGTAATAAAAAAAAAACTGAAGCTTAAATGGCCTGGGAGCCTAAAGACTGCGCATTTGTCTTAAAAGTCTTGCACTATCAAAGAAATTGATCAATCCATATTTTTATTTTTGGGTGCTATTTACTTTGACAAGATTGCAGGAATCCAGAGGCTATCTCAAGATCAAAGAATGTGCCCAAAAACAAAAATTTTATTTTACACAAACGTTTACAGTGAACACTTTAGAAGGTTGCTATACAGTGAACAGTCTCCAAGTACAAGTAAAGACTTAAAGTAGAACTTGTTACAGCATAAGCTGACATGAACAGGTAAAACAAGCACATTCCTCACAGAATGCAGCTCTGCCAGGAGTATTTTGTAATAATTTAAGAGAGAACTGAGGGTGTAGAGGTGATTGGGTGACTAGGGACAAGAAACCACAATATAATATATGTCTCTGTGTTTTGGATGAGTGCTCATGCAAAGACTAAACTGTTAAGTTTTACTTTGGTGGGGCAAATTTTGAGCAGATGCGGAAAAGTCTAAGGAAGATACTTTAGAATGGAATAAGCTTTTAAGTGTGGAGACACGTTTTATGTATAATGCAGGACGGCTACATACCTAAATTTGGAATTAGTAGGAAATAAAAAAAAAAAAAGGGCAGTTGTTTAGTGAAGAGTTGAAGAAGAAGGTGCAAAGGAAAAAACAGCTGTATAAGGCATATAAGACCAATAGCTCCAATGTGGATCATAAGGCATATGAGAACATGAGGGCAATCATTAAAAAGCATATTAGGGAAGGTAACAGGCAATCAGAGAGAAATATAGCAGATAAGGCAAAAGATGAACCAAAGAGATTCTTTCAGTACTTTAGTAGTAAAAGAACAGTCAAGAAGGAGGTGAAGTTCATCCGGAATAATCAAGTGGAATTAAAAAATACAGACATTGCACAAGCAGAAGCTTTAAACTCACATTTTCCTGAGGTCTCCACAGTAAGCTTAATGTGCATCACAGGAAAATTAATAGAAGGAATTATTAAGGACAAGATTTAACAACACATGAGAAGGATTTAGGAGTTGTAGCGGACTTGACATTATCAACTGCCAGACAGTGTTCAGAAGCCATTAAGAAGGCTAATAGAATGTTAGGTCATACAGCACGATGTGTGGAGTATAAGTCCATGGAGGTTAGCTCAAGCTTCATAACGCACTGGTAAAGCCTTATATGGAGTATTACATAAAGTTTTGGTCTCTAGGCTACAAAAATGACATAGATGGGCTAGAAAAAGTCCAGATAAGAAAGACTAGGCCAATTCCAATTCTACTGGGGATTAATGATGAGCGCAACAATACCAAGTTCGCTTCGCTGGGAGTTCCCCGAAATATCCCCGAATATCAAATATTTGTGATATTTACCAAACTTGCCGAACTGCATTAAGCTTAATGGGGAAGGACTAATTGAACTAGATTTGACTGGATTATAATGGTGCAGTCATCTTTAAAGTGTCCCTGGGAGCTAGGGAAACATCTGCCAACTATACTGAATCAATTATTGTGGCCAAAAAGGTGACCTGAGCTGTGCCAGTGCCAGTGCCAACCACTGCACCTATGTGATATCAAAGAAGAAAGTAGGCGGTCAGAGAGGCGCAATCATAGTTTTTGTCAAAAAAAAGCAGAAATGACGAAATCGTACTCAAAAGTGGCATGATTGAAGCTGCTGGCTCGTTCTATTTTTTGAAGTTGCTCTGAAGGTTCTCCAAACTGTTTGTGCTGATACTTTGCACTTTTTCTTCTATCAAAAAAGATAGAAATGTTTTGTAAATAGTAATAAACCTTTCATTATTATCATTATTTCATAGGAGGTGGAGCATCAGGCTCCTTAAAAAATTGTTTTCACTTTCGCCTTG
Source organism: Polypterus senegalus (assembly GCF_016835505.1). Lineage (NCBI taxonomy): Eukaryota > Metazoa > Chordata > Cladistia > Polypteriformes > Polypteridae > Polypterus > Polypterus senegalus. The sequence goes on from NC_053160.1 coordinate 100,668,505, forward strand.
CCACGGGCCTAATTATTATGCATGCATAGGGCATACACCTTCGTCTCTTATGTTAATGTGGAACTCAAAGATCGACTTGAACATTTGGCACAGATAAGAGTCTGTAATGCAAATGATCAGCATTATATACCCGAGAGCGGTCCCATCAACATTGGCTGTTACAGCTCTGGTGGACATTGCACTGTCCTCACAAAGCATTGTGGGCTGCTGGTATTGAAAAGAAAAAATTCTACTAAAACCAGACGAATTATCAGTAAATTATTCAATGAACAAAGGTGAAATTCACTGATTAACAATACTGGGGAAGAATTAGGGTTAAGATTAAAAGAGATGAGCCTTTTCAGTTTTTTTTTAGCAAAAGAAGATTAAGAGGGGATGCAGAAACCAGTGTGTTTCATCGTGCCAGTCCCAAGCCCGGATAAATGAGGAGGGTAATGTCCAGAAGGGCATCTGGGGTAAAATTTTGCCAGATCAACATGTGGACAACAATACAGCTTTCCATGCTGGAAAGGTCAAGTCCCGGTTTAACAACGGTCGCCACTAGTACTGTTAGCCAACAGGATGCTGGTGGAAACTGGGCTACTGTTGGGTGAAGAAGGAGAAGAAGAGGGGGTAGACATGTCTGGAGAAAGGTAAAGAGAGTATATCTGAGGGTATGAACTTTGAATGTTGGCAGTATGACTGGTAAGGGGAGAGAGTTAGCCAATATGATGAAAAGAAGGAAGGTTGATAGATTGTGCATGCAAGAGACTAAGTGGGAGTAAGACCAGGTGGATCGGAGGTGGATTCAAATTGTTCTATCATGGCGTGGATGGGAGGAGAAATGGGGTAGGGGTTATCCTAAAGAAATAGTATGGCAAGAGTGTTTTTGAGGTGAAAAGAGTGTCAGACAGAGAAATGATTATGAAGGTAGAAATTGCAGGTGTGATGATGAACGAAGTTAGTGCATACAGTATACCCCAAAGGTTGTGTGCGATGGATGAGAAAGAGGATTTCTGGAGTGAACAGGATGAAGTAATGGACAGTGTACCCAAGGGTCAGAAAGTGGTGATTGGAGTGAATTTCAATGGACATATTAGGGAAAGGAACAGAGGAGACAAGGAGTTAATGGGTAGGTATGGTATCAAGGAGAGGGATGAAGAAGGTCAGATGATAGTGGATTTTGCGAAAGGATGGGTATAGCTGTGGTGAATATGTATTTTAAGAAGTGGTAGATTATATCCTATGCAGAAGATTTAATCTGAAGGAGATTAAAGACACCAAAGTGGTGGCAAGGGAAAGTGTAGTTAGGCAGAATAGGATGGTGTTCTATAAGATGACATTGGAGATCAAGAAGAGGAGGAGAGTTAGGGCAAAGCCAAGGATCAAATGGTCGAAGATGAAAAAGGAAGAATGGAAGGTTGAATTTAGGGAGGCACTGGGTGGTAGTGAGGTTACCAGACAGCAGGATAACTACAGCAAAAAGGGTGCTTGGCGTGACATCTGGACAGAAGAAAAAGAAAAAGGAAACCTGGTGGAATGGGGAAGTACAGGAGTGTATACAGAAAAAAAGAAGATGGCAAAGAAGAAGTGGGATAGTCAGAGAGCATGCAGAAAGTAGACAAGAGTACAAGATGATAAAGTACAAGATGAAGAGAAAGGTGGCGAAGGCCAAAAAAAGACATATGATGATTTGTATGAGAGGTTGAACACTAAGGTATGAGAAAAGGACCTGTAATGATTGGCTAGACAGAGGCACCCATCTGGGAAAGATGTGTAGCAGGTTAGGGTGATAAAGGATAAAGATGGAAACATACTCACAAGTGAGGAGGGTGTGTTGAGAAGCTGGGAAGAGTAGTTTGAGAGGCTAATGAATGAAGAGAATGAGAGAGAGAGAGAAAGAGAAGGTTGGATGAAGTGGAGATAGTGAATCAGGAAGTGCAACGGATTAGCAAGGAGGAAGTAAGGACAACTATGAAGAGGATGAAGAATGGAAAGGCTATTGGTCCAGATGACATACCTGTGGAAGAATAGAGGTGTTTAGGAGAGAAGGCGATGGAGTTCTTAACCAGATGGTTTAATGTAATGGCCCATTCTCATTTATATTGTTCTAATGTTCTAAAGTAATTTCACGTTCCTGTACTCTGACTGGAAAAAACATTGAAAATTGGAAAGAGTGAGTGTAAAATAAACTAGGATTTAAGCACTGGCATAAAGTGGGATTAGCTACTTTGTTACTGTGTTACCCTCAATAAATTACTCAGCATTACGTTGAATGTATAGTCTGTTGGAAACACAATTAATTGCATATTTTACATTTTTTTGAACAGCTTTATGTATCAGGTTAAAAAAGATCCTTACTACAGGGACAACCTCATGTGTGACTGCTCATCATACCTTATAAAAAGAAAAAAAGGTTTGTATGTCATTCTCTTTTCTATAGTCATCATAAAGTGTTTAGGTTTTGTTTCACACCCTTTAGTTTGTACCACTCAGTTTAATTCCATGCTTTTATGGAAGTGGATAACAGAAACATAGAAATATAGACACAAGAAGTCTGTCCACAAATCACTGCCAGGCTCAGCAATGAACTCCCAACAAAGTAAGACTCTGTTACCCTAGCAATCCACCCATTATTATATGTATTCCTGTTGTTTCTTAGCAGTTAACTATAATGTCCATCCATCTATCTATCTGTCAAAGCTGCTTAACCCAGCTCTGGGGAATGGAATAAAAGTGTGCACCACCAACACATTTCTTTGTGTCACAAGCTTTATAGTTCTTTCTTGCTGGACACTTTATTTTTGAAGTTGGGTGCAGACATAGGGCAATGCAAGGATAATGGCCATACTTCTGAAAGACAAAGGGTGCCAAATAACTATTCCAAATGACAGTGTGAGTCAAATAACCCATCCGGGTTCAAGCAGCACACTAAGAGTACAGTGTCTGAACACAGCCTTTTCTGAATTCCTCTTTCCTTACAATGTTGTTTATTTCATATTTATTCTGTAGCGCCCATTAAACTTCACTTTTTCCAAAGAGCACAGAATAAGCCAATTCATTTCAAAAGGCGTCTGTTAACATTTCTTTCTGGCATAAAAGAGTCTTTCACCATAAACTGCTTCAGGGCAATTTCTACCACTAAATGAGTACAATATCACCATTCTGCTGCTCTTGGGCTCCCCTCCCTAGGGAACACAAGCAGCTTTCTACACAATTCCCAGTCTGTACGTGAAGAGGTAATAAGCCATGTTTGTGTCCCACTCATCATAGATGAAAGCAAAAATGATGCAAGGAAGATGATTAAAAAAATTAGAACTACTTCGATTCACTTTCTTGTCAATAATATACCTATATTTCCCCGAGTGACTGCTTCTTTGACATGTGCACAACTAACATTAAAGGCTCTTACTGTCTCACAACATTACCATAATGTAGCATTGCTAGTTATTATACTTTAATGGTACATTACCATAAAAAATCTGGGTTTACATGGGGAAAGAAAATAAACTACACAAAGTCTGCAGAAACTGAACCCTTGGACTCTTACGCTGAGAGGCAACAACATCATCCTACTCAATATTTCCAAACTTTCAGTTACCCGAGTCCACTTTTTGCATTACAAGTTCATGGACAAAAGACATTTATCCCATGATTCGACCCAGGTTTGGCACATCATTGCACATCAAGTCGTATTAACACATCGCAAGTTAGCCTATCCCTAGACTACCTAAGAAAAGGGCACTCAGAGAAGGCGGCAAGAAAATGAACTGTAATTCCTGATACTATAAGGCAAGAGCACTACATAGTGTTACACTCTGCAACTCTGTTCAATATTATTTTCATTGTATTGTTCATGTTACTTATGTATTGTATTGTTAATAAAATTCTTAGTATTTTTGGTTATATTAGTCATTTTTCAGTTATTGTAAAAAATTAATGCTGCACCCTTTTATAGAACGATTCACATTGTAGAACCACAATTATCAACTATGAGATAACTGAGAGAACAAAAGTGTGCTACAAAAAGGTTACTATAGTAGTGCTGATCAAAGTATTACAGATACAATGTAAAAAACAATGGTGTAAAGGAAGAAATGTGCAGGTTAGAGGTGTTTAATTTGGATCCAAAGAAACATGGAGGCACTCAAGAGGTAAGACCATATGAAGAATAAGTACAAAAAGATGGTAGATAACTTCTAAAAACTATTCTTGAAAAAAATGGAAAATTCTGGGACAAAAAATTATATAAGCAGGGTGTTTTATTCCAGAATTATTCAAGGGCAAGGTAAAAAATATGAAGTCAAAAGGTTATTTGAGAACCATGATTCCAGACAACTTATAAGGAAGGGACCCATGAAGCAAGCATTCATACCAAACAGAAAAAATGAACAAAGCATAGGCTTTACGGGCCTCTAGACATAGCTCCCAAAATGGTGGATGATGTATTTATTTGGATAAAACTAAATGGAATTTACCATGTTCCCTTACATCTGAAAGTTCCAAGTTTTTTGATAATATTTTTTGCCATCTTTCACTAAGTGAAGAGCTGTCTAGCAAAACAGGAAGTTGTATTCAACTAGAAAAATAAGAATATTAATATCGTCTGAACCTCATAAGAAAAATTTTAATTAAATAAATCATAAAACATATGGTGACCAGATGGTGGCACAAAACCATAAATATCAATGACTAAAGTCCATGAGTGTTTTCTTAGTAGCTGATTATTTTGAAGAAAAAAAAGTAAAGAATTAAACAAACAGCAAAAACGTTAACATCCAGCTAGCTGTTTGCCAGCTGCCATGGTGTAATAAGAAGCTGCCATTCTGAAAAAAAGGATTGCTTCCTTAACAGTCACAGTTCAACTTCTGGCTGAATGGGTGTTGAGGGAAAACTAAGGGGAAAAAGTAGCATTTCAAATTAAACTCTCTCAACCGATTTCTTCACAAACACTGCCTCTGAATTGTTCAGTTTAGGGACTGAACTCTAAGAGATTGAGTTTATCAGGTGATTGAAGTGTTACATTCAGCCAAGGCAGAATTTTATAGAAATATTTTAAATGCAGACACACTCAAACAAGCATGATAAGCATTTTTCAAGCACACTAAAAATTCAACAAACCTTCTTTTAATAAAGCCTACATATTCCTCTTGAGGTTTAATGGATAGCTTTTAGTTGTTCGTGACCAAGTAGTAGTGTAAGCAGGTTCAGAGAATGAATGGATGGATGGATGTATATTTTACTCCCTCTCTGTGTGCCTAATCTCCATACTATCTACACATTAGTCATGTACTGTAGATCCTTTCAAAGATCTTTTTTGTTGTCCAAAATATCTTGTGGCTATGTATTAAAGAGAATTTGAATAAAGGGGGATCTTGATTTCCCCAGTTAATAACTCTTATTACAGTGGAATTGGGGTACAAGCAGCTAGTGGTGAGCTTTCTGCACTATGTGAGCAAGTTCTTGATTAAATATTGACCCCTCTCTCTCTTTCTTTGTCTCTGCACAACTAGGATGTGCAAAAGGCAGAACGTATTATAAAAAGCTCCTCTACAGTGCAGGTAGACAAATTTTAAAGAATATGATGTAATTATCGTTGTACTAAAAAAAAATCTTGAACATCGAACTATCGATTTTACACATTTTATTATTGTACAATTTTGAACTACATTGGATTTAATATGACTTTTTTGACATTGATCAATAGAAAAAAAGTCTCTTTTTAATGCAAAAGTGAAAAAGATCTTTGTAAATTGATCTAAAATAATTAGAATTGTAAAATGGAATGAATTGATCGATAAATATTCAACCCCTCAAGTCAGTATTGAGTAAATGCACCCTTGACAGCCATTATAGCTTTACGTCTGTTTGCTAAGGTGTCTATCAGCTTTATACATCTGGACACTGTAATATTTTCCCCCATTCTTTTTTCCAAAACTGCTTAAGTTCTGCCCAGATTGTGTGGGGATCAAGTGTGAACAGCCTTTGTCAAGTTCAGGCATAATTTTTGAATTGGAATAAGATCTGAACTCCGGCTCAGCCACTCCTAGACATTAACATTGTCATTTTTAAGCCATTCCTCTGTAACTTTGGCTTTATGCAAGGAGTCGCCTTGCTGGAACACAAATCTTCTTCCAAGGTAAAGTATAGTTTTTTTACAGATTGAATCAGGCTTCCCTGCAGGATCTTCCTAAAATTTTGCTGCATTCATTTAACCCTTTACCCTCATAATCCTTCCAGAGCCTGTTGTAGAGAAGCATCCTCGCTGCATGGCACTGCCACCACCATGCTTCACTTGGGGGGTGGTATATTTTTGATAATGTGCAGTGTCTGCTTATTAGGCCAAAACACGGGGTTTAGTCTGATGTCCAAAACACTGAATTTTGGAATCATCAGACCAGAGAACCTTCTTTCAGGTGAATGTAGTCTCCCACATATTTTCTAGCAATATCTCTCCAAGATGTCATATGCATTTTTTTCAACAGTGACTTTCTCGTTGCCACTCTCACATAAAGCTGAGACGGGTGAAGTACTTAGCAACAATTGCTGTATGCACAGTCTTTGTAGTCTGACAATTGTAGCTTGTAACTCCTTCATAGTTATCATAGGTCTATTGATGTCCTCCATAACTAGTCACCTTCTTCCATGATCACACAGTTTTTGTAAACGGCCTGCTTCAGGCAAATGTACCACTGTTTTATACTCTTTCCATTTCTTAATTATTGATTTAACTGGACTCCTAAGGATATTCAGTGACTTAGATATTTTGTTGCATCCATCCCAACTTGTGGTTTTCAGTCTTTTGTCTTCATTGAGTTAGGTGAGGTCCCAGTAATGACTCTCCACAAGTTTGACCTTCTATATACAGGTGCAAATTAAATCTGTCATAATTCAATGTTGCATAATAATAAAATATGAAAAGGGGTGAATACTTTTAACAGTCACTCTAACAATATTGGGCAGAACAGATCTTCTGTATCTCACAGAGTGGTTTTCAGCACACTCAGTGTGTCTATGTTGAGCTTTCTTCAAGTCCACATGGGCTTTCTCAGGGTACTAGTTTTGTCCCATGTTCCAAAGACATTCAGATTAACTGAAGAACATGTGGGAACAACAACAACTACTACAGCTACTACTATTACTACTACTTGTGCATGAATACATTCCATCTAGAGTCAGTTCATCCCTTAAGCTTAATGCTTTATATCTGATATTATCTGGATAGACCCAACCTCTGCAACTCTCAAAATTTCAGGGTGAGAATATGGATGGAATAAAGAATGAATAAAATGGGTGCCAGTGTTGCTATGACATAAAAATAAAACAGAAACCACAACAATAGTGTACTAGCATTCAGTGTAATTCAATACTGAATGTCATGATGACCAGCACCCCTGTAGTCAGTTGCAGCATTTTAGAGTTTAAGTCTAACTTTTTTCATTATTATGTTAAATACAAATATATTTACAAACTGTATCGTTTTTATTTATTGGTGTGTGCCTCTCCTATGTTAACTGAAGAAGCAAGGAGTCTGTTAAGTCCTAACATTAAAAGGCTTAACTGAAATCTGATAAACAGCTTCACACAAAATCCCCCTTCTGTTTGTACTGTGAAAATTGCACACTTTGGTGTTTTCACTTTTCATGGAGCATTCTAAGATTTTTCAAGAATAATACTAAAACAACTGCTAATTGCAAAGTCCAAGTGCTCTGATTAATGAAGTGGGTAAGGCACCTTGTTTTATAATTATGGCACTGGCTCCCAGTGACTCAAAACTACAAACGTGGGCTAGAAACCAAATGGATAGACCCTTTTCTTTACTTAAAATGATGCAAATATTACTGTATGAAGCCAAAATTATGCAAATATTACTGTATGAAGCCATACAGAACTTATGTTTACTTTTAACATAGTTTTTAAATTGATTCTGTCTACAAAATCAATTTTGGACTTTTCCACTTGGAGCTTAAGATAACTGCAGACTTATTAGGCTCAAATGGGTATTCAGTTAAGAAGTGGAGACAAGGGGGTGGGGTAGGTGGGTTCGTCCAGGAAAGGAATTAGAACAGCATGGGTCGTCTGGAGTTCACTCTCCCCACCTGCTGCACTCTGCTAATCAGGTTACAGTCAAAAAGGAGCATATTTCCTAAGTTTTACATTTTAATCAAGGTTCTGCTTAGTGGAGGGGTGTTAATAACATGCTGCATACAATTATAGCAAGCTTGATAATAATCCCTTTACCAAATCATTTTGCAGTGGATATGGAAGCTCAGGGAAATATCAGAAATGTGACATAACCCCCAACCCAGTCAACCCCAGCACATATAGCAAGTCCTTTCATGCCTCAAAGCTTTCTGCAAGTGACAAGCTGGTCATGAGGTCAAAGCACCAATCTGCATTACAAAGCAAACAAGGTACGATGGCAGTAGATTTCCAATAATCCATCATGTGCCTTCCCATTCTGCTACATATAACCTCATGCCAGTCTGTATTCTTTGTCATAATGTAATGTTTAGATTCTAAGGCTGGAGGTTTAAGAAATAAAGGCAGCAAACTAAAAGAACAAGAGTAGTTTAACATATGGTGAACCTTTTCATGCCCATTCAGAACAGCCACTTCTAAAGCTACTAGCCACATGAATGCTAATTTTTTTCTATCTGTCTCTTCAACAGAACATCCTACTTGACTATGATCCAGTGTTTCCTATCCGCACCCTCTCATCTGGCATTACTGATATAAGTCTTTCTTTTTTATTTACAGTTTAACATATTGAAGATACCTAGGCTGGTAGTTATTGGAATTCTTTACCTTAGGAGTAAAAAACTAATTCAAAACAAATTTAAGATGTACCACAGTATACAGTCTTTTAAAAGGACAATGGCCGACAAAGAGGAAAGAGAAAGAAGGGAAAAAACATGTTTCTTTAACAGTGCTTAACACATGTCATTCGCCACAGATATTGCATAAACTTCAATCCATTAATCCATCATTAAATCCTGTTAATACAATTCAGAATTTGGCAAAGGGCAGAAACCAACTCTGAATGAAGTCACCAATGCATCACAGGGCATGCTCATGCAAATGAGCCAACTTACAGGGTCTAATTTGCCTAACACAAAGATATTTAGGATATATAGGAGAAATTCTGAAGTATATACAGAAAAACACATGCAGACCAAAGGGAAAAATGTGCAAATTCCATGATGCTGACCTGGACCGGATCAGCAGTAGTAGTGCTGTCTACTGAGTGTAGTTACAAATTATAGACATAAACAAGTCTACCCTGGTGCTGTATTTGAATACACAGTGCGGCGCCTTGCTCTTTGCTAGATTAATCGATATTGTAATGAGACTCAATAGATGGCACTAAACACAACAAATTCCGCCTCCAGCATTTTTACAAGCTTACAGCTGTTGACAAATATCATGCACAAGGGTCTTTCAATTGAATTAATGTGACATCTGCCATCTAAGAGTCTAGCCATAAATCTTAAGATGTCGTCTCCCAGCAAGTCCCTGCAAGCAGGAAAGAAGCTGAAAGTGGTCAGCTAATCAAGATAATTAATATAAATAATGACCAAAGCATATTGTCAGAAAGATCACTGTGAAAAAGTAGTAAATGACATCTTGTGTTACCTGTAGGCTAAGGGCGATCTGCCGAATGTACATCATATTCAGATCCTCCAGGATTCGCAGTTTGTTCTCCATGTCCACGAACTTCTCCACCGGCATCCCTTTCAAGTTGAAGTTCAACGATTGGGAAAAAATACGATGCCAGCTTGGCCCCTTAAACGCCCAAGTATAAGGGATTTGTTTAATTTATAAAGATCCTCGCGGTTAATCCTCTTGATCTTGACAGACGCCTGTCCTGCAATGGCTTTTGAACTGTACTTTGGAGTTCCAGCCGCTGTCCAGTCCGTTTCCCTCGCGTGGTTAACTGTCAAGGCTCGCGCAGCGCCTTTATACACAGCGATCTCTTTGTACTCATGACTGTATGTCATATCTAGGTCCTTCGAACAATCGCCTTTTTCAGCCCCCACATGCCGGAAAGCTAAGGGCAAATCTTTGGCTTTATTGATTCGTGGTCTCACCCTAAAGCGGCTCCCCGAAGTTTTAATTCTCGACGCCCACGCGCACTAAGTTATGCGAAATAAAGTGCAGTCCTGGTCTCCTTTGGGTTAAAATTATTGAAATGTACGTATTCTAAGAGGACTACAACTCAACAGAACCCAGTATTCAGAATATATAAAAAATACAGGTTATCACTTTTTTAAAAAAACGATCAGATCCACTGGGTTAAAAACAAGTGATTGCATAGCATGAGGGGGGGCCCTCTCTTAACGGGGTGCGTTAGTTGTGCAATCTTCCTTATTAAAGTGAATACACAGCTATAAAGAAAACGAACATATCGGTTACTTCTCCATGCACCTCAACTGTAAGACTGTGCAATAGGCATGAGTGATTGTGTGTATGTGTGTCCAAGGTCACTGCAGTTTAACCCGAGAGCAGTGTTGGTGCGCTGTATTAAACAACTGGGTGCAGGTCCGAGGTTTGCCCGGTTAAATGACTGGATAGAGTTTCAATTGATTGTTGATGAAGTTCCTTGAGCAGGGTTTTTTTGCGTTATGGGGTCTACAACATATCATGCCATAATTTAACGCAAAAAACAAGTACGCCATGCAAAACATTAAAATAATCTAACCTCTGTTAATAACAGCTTTTTAACCCGTCAACAAACTGAAGTTTATCTTCAGAATGAAATCATTAGGACAATATTCCGAAAAAAACCGATACTGAGAAAATGTTCTAGTGGATCTCGGGGATTGCGTTTTCTATTGTTAAATAACTGTAAATTACTCGGTGAAGCTGGGAATCTGACTGTATTTGTATTCAGAGACTGTGCTAGCTGCTCCTTTACACAAAATAAAACAATGAATGGTGCAGCCGGAAAAGGGAATTTCAGTAGAAAAACTGTCTAGCGTCCTGTGATGAGAAAATAGCGAGTAATGAGTCTGTGTACTTTTCACAAAATATAAAAAAAATATCATAAGACAAAACGCTACTGTGCTATCCTACTGATGAGGTTATTAACAAAGTTTTACTTCTCCAGCGGTCCTGTCAGTGAAGCCTCCCAAATGTTAATCAATCCAGCGTGTCCAGAATGAAGCTCACGATCCACCTGCAGCCAGGGTTCAGCAGCATATTTGAATAATATCGTCTTAAAAATCCACGTCTCTTCAGACAAGCGTCTCCTTTGAAACGATACGCACAGTTCCAATTCACTTCGACCCTCTCCTTGCACATCTGAGTGGAGCTTAAGCACAAAGCAAGCTCAAGCTGCTCCAATCCGACAGGAAACCCGTCTCCCCCTCTCCCTCCCCTCATCCGGCGAAGCACACTCCACCCCAGCGCAATCGCTTCCCTGGATACTTCTGGAGCAAAACTTAAGAATATGGAAAACTAGTCAGTGGCTAAAAGGACCCCCGGAGGAAAAAAAAGGCAGAGTGAGCACAGCGCGCTATAGCACGCGAATGACTAAAAGATGACATTGTGCATCTTTACAGCACAGGGGAAACGGGGAAAGAGCACTTACTCATCTAATTCGTTTCCGGGCTGCCACCTTGTTCCAGTAATGTTTATTCATTCGACTTACCACAGAATAGTGATATGGTACATATATTGTAACAAGAACAGCTACTGATACTTTACAGGACGTGCTATACGATTTAAAGGGGTTCAATGCAGCCAGTGCTTAAATTTTAAATGCATTTTACAATTCACTAAATTGCCCGTGACTTTTCAACACTGAATAAGTTCAAGCTCATATTGCGGGAAACAGTTCTCTGGTAAAAGTTTTTTTTTTTTTTTACAAAATTATTTTTAAAAGCGGGCGGCACGGTGGCTCAGTGGGTAGCGCTGCTGCCTCGCAGTTAGGAGATCTGGGTTCGCTTCCCGGGTTCTCCCTGCGTGGAGTTTGCATGTTCTCCCCGTGTCTGCATGGATTTCTAAATTGTCGTTTGGTGTGCGGGAGTGTGTGTGCACACCCTGCGGTGGGCTGGCGTCCTGCCCAGGGTTTGTTTTCTGCCTTGCGCTCAGTGTTAACTGGGATTGGCTCCAGCAGGCCCCCGTTGGTTAGGATATAGATGGATGGATAATGGATGGATCTGAGGCATACAATCTCTGTGTTTCATTATGTAACTGAATAATATTGAGTTGCACTTTATTTTGCTGCTTTATATATTATTGCATGCTTTGTAAAACCTTGCAAATATGTGTTCTATGAATCTGAATGTGAATTTTGAAAATTCATACAAAATGAGAGAGCTTGCATCCCCTCCAGGGTTAGTTTTCAACACTGCCTTGGTCCCTTTGCTGCTGTGATAGGCTCTCTGTACAACTAGCAGTACACCAGTACACAGAGACATGTAGTTGAAGCAGAAACCTTGGCAAATTTTAAGAAAAATCTGAATGTGATATTGGGCCAGCTTAGCTATTATGTAAACAAATGGGCTTGATGGACTGCATGGCCTCCTCTCGTTTGTCAAATTTCTTATGTCCTTAATGGATTAATGAGAGTTTGATGAGGTTATTGAATTACTTGACAGACTAGCCTTTTAAAGTCTTGGACTTAACTTTTAATAGTAGTGGTGGATAGACAAGTATTTAATAAACAAAGACCATGTATGGCAGATGACCTGTTCATAATTACTGTAGCATTGTTCTCTATACTCTAAACTCCCCTTCAAATTTAGCCTTTTCATCACTAGATGAGCCATTGATCTGATAAATTACACTGCACACAAGCATTTCAGTTTTCTCTACTGTGCTGACCTTTAGGGAAGACAGATTCCTATTACAAATTTTATACCATTAAAAACACCAGTTTTCTAATACACTTCACTAACCACAGTATACAGGTATATTGTCATTTTTATTAAAGTTCATGTTCAATTGGCTATACTTGCTTCAAATTGCATACTGTAAAACACTAGAGTGTGCACAGTAAAATGACCTCTAAATTCTGTGCTATTGTTGTCTGCACGCTATGCTAAAAATACCCCTTGCCTGATGCCAAAATAAAACCTCTGACATAGTGGCATTAAGCACTGCACCTTTCAAAATGTTGTGAACATATTAAAAGTCATGATCTGGTAACAGAAATAAAGGATAATATTTGGGGACAGTCAAATCCAGAAAGCATCTTATCAGACCATTTCATTATTGAGCAGCATTTCCAAATTCTTAATTTGCATATTTTCCATTTATAAAGCATTTTGAAAGGCTGCAACTTTGTAAAGTTTACACTAATTTCTAACAATTTTTAGATTTAGACTGAACACACTAACACATTTTTATTAGGTTAAATACTTCTGATAAAATTAACTTTTGAAAAATCAATCATTATTGAGGTAATTATGAATTAGTCCATTTTCAAATTCATTTAAATTAATTAGGGGTTGGGGTTTGGCAGAGTTGACTTCAAAACAAGGCATATTGCAGCCAAGTGGCTAAGGAAGTGAACTCGGAGCCACAAGGAGGGGGCCACAAAAGTCACAACCGTGACCTTAAACAGTTCATTTAGCCCCTCTGTGCTTTCATTATATCAATGTGCATCCCTGGGCTGAATTGTCTACTTAAATCACTTTGGGATGGGATTGACTAAGGTGATGTACTGTATAAAGTAGATTTTTTTTTTAAGTGATAGATTTAATTTAATATGTTACACAATACACATTTTATGTTGTGTGGCTTTGTATTGCGTCATTATTTGATCTGTAATATAAGATGCTATATAAAATGAAGAATAACTAATTATTTTCAGTTAAAACAAAAATAAAATTCTGCAAAGCTTTCCTGTTGATGCTACAGTGTATAAGAACAATAGCATCCACTTAAGTTGCAGAAAATGTATAACTGATTAATTAAAAAACAAGATACATCATGGAACATTTTCTAATAGCAGTCATTATTTGTATTAATGTTTATGTATCTACAATGTTTCTTTTTAAATTTTCCTCATTTTTTTGAGATTTTGCTCCCTTAACTTTTATTAAGAAGGAATCTTTTAGTTTTTAACAAATGATTAATAGTAACCCAACACAAATTTAATTAACAACAATGTACAAATTTAGGTTATAAACAGGGTGAAGAGGAAACATTTTGCGGAGAGAGTAGAAAGTGGCCAGTTACATACATTCAAAGAGCCCTTATGTCATCACTGCCAGTACAAGGAACATGTCTTGCCAGTGAATAAAAGGCACCATTAATACATTTAACTGGCAGAATTCCACTTACAGAAACCACTAGTACTGCTCTCCCTTTCAGAATAAATAGGAATTTGACACGCAAACCAAACCAGAAGAGCCATTACATTTTATGTGTCTGCATTTTGACATTTATGATTTCTGAACATATTTTGTGTACTGTAAATATTACATTGCATTTTGATGTCTTAGAATTGTTTGCTGTTCATTTATCCTCATTAACTGAGTGCTTATCTGTTTAACACACTTATTTTAATACTTTGGTCAAATGCATTTATTTGAACCCAGCCACACAGGATGCAAAAACCAATGTGTTTCTTTGTGCCAGTCCCAAGCTGGGATAAATGGAGAGGGTTACATCAAGAAGGGCATCCAGTGTAAAATTTTGCCAGATCAATATGCGGACAACAATACACATTTGCATACTGGATCGGTCAAGGCCTAGGTTAACAATGGCTCACAACCAGTACTGTTAGCCAACAGGGTGCTCGTGGAAATTGGGCTGCTGTTAGCTGAAGGAGAAAAGGACATGTACCGATTAGCTAGACAGAGGGACTGAGCTGGGAAAGATGTGCAGCAGGTTACAGTGATAAAGGATAAAGAAGGAATTTACTCACAAGTGAGGAGGGTGTGTTGAGCAGATGGAAAGAGTACTTTGACAGGCTGATGAATGAGAGAATGAGAGAGAGAGAAGGTTGAATGATGTGGCAATAGTGAATCAGGAAGTGCAACGGATTAGCAAGGAGGAAGTAAGGACAGCTATGAAGAGGATAAAGAATAGAAAGGCCCTGGTAGGATGGTAGTGAGAACAGCTATGTTATATGGGTTAGAGACGGTGGCACTGACCAGAAATCCGGAGACAGAGCTGGAGGTGAGCAGAGTTAAAATACTAAGATTTGCATTGGATGTGACAAGGATGGACAGGAATAGAGAGGAGCACATTAAAGGATCAGCTCAGGTTGGACTGTTGGGAGACAAAGTCAGAGAGGCAAGATTGCATTGGTTTGGACATGTGCAGAAGAAATATGCTGGGTATATTGGGAAAAGGATGCCAAGGATAGAGTTGCCAGGCAAGAGGAAAAGAGAAAGGTCTAAGAGAAGGTTTATGGGTATGGTTACAGAGGACATGTAGGTGGTGGGTGTAACAGAGAAAGATTCAGAGGACAGGAAGATATGGAAAAAAATGATACGCTGTGGCAACCCCTAAAGGGAGCAGCCAAAAGAAGAAGAAGTAGTAGCAAATAGGAGGAAGGGAAATAAGATGGTTTTGATTTCCAACAGCTTTCTCCTGTCACATACATGTGACTAGGAAGGAGCCGAGTGGACCAAGTGGAGGTAATTACCTGCCAGGCCAGGGGGTGGCAGGGGGCACTAAACCTACCTCCGTTATCTCTACAGGCCAAATATGGGAAAATCTGCCTGATTTAACATCGCTTCTGTTACCGGGTCCCAGACTGATGTCACTTCCGGTTCCAACAACAAAGACTGACACACTTCCGGTTCACGGCTTATAAAACCACCATATTTCAAAACCTCATCAGTTTAGTCTTGGAACTCAACCGAAGCACATCATTCTTGTTTTTTATACCCTTTTGCAGCCAGGGATCATATATGGGTGGCTGCCCCAAACCTTTTTCATGTGTTGAGACTACTTCTTTTACACCTCTTAGAATTATTTGCTGAACTGGCACCAGCTTTACAAAGGCAGACTATGGGGAAGTGTGCTCTACCTGCTCCTTTGCAAGTTCTGTCCACTCAAGGGTTTTTTAGCAGAAGCTTTTCAACTTGAACTTGCTGACTGATCAGGTATTTCACAATCATCACTGAGTAGTAGCGTGTTGTACCGTGTTAGCCATAGATTGATACAGGAGAAAGTAGGGTGAAAATGACACCTTTTATTGGGTAACTAAATAAATTACAAATGCAAGCTTTCGAGGCAGCTAAGGCCCCTTCATCATTTGTAATCTATTTAGTTACCCAATAAAAGGTGTCATTTCACCCAACTTTCTCCTGAATCATCAATGAGTCGCACCATGCTAGCTGTATAGGATGGTATTATTTGCTTGTCATCCAGATATATAAGATCTCCTTACACTGTGGTTGAAATTACAAACATAAAAGCACAATTTGCAGCAACATCCAGTTTTCCAAATGTAATCTGAGTGATCAACTGCACAACACATTGCTATTGCAAGAATGCTGGACAAGTTACATCAGCCAGGGAAGAATCAGCAAAAGAATGAGCTGGCATTACATCATAGATAGCTGGAAAACCTATGAAAATGGCAGCTCCATAAAATCGCAGGTGCTTTTTCTAACTAGAGCGGCAAAAGGCAAGCAATCCTTTTAAGAATAGCGACTCACCTCAAAGTAAAGAGCAGAGAATCGATCCGTTGCGGTGCTTGGTGCTGTCGCTACACTATAAAGGCACCTTCAGAGAATGAATTTGCTTATGTAAATAGAAACATTTTCATTCCATTAATTTGCTGCTCTATTGTGCATACAAAGTGTGTCACAGTGTGCAAGCATGTACCTGAACAAATGCGTTAT